>NW_027282697.1:0-128003 GCF_046629955.1 Centroberyx affinis
ATCACTGTAAAGACACACTAGCAGCTGGACTTCTCATTCTGCCTCAGACAACAGGAGGGAGACAGACAGAAAACACAAGGGAGAAGACAGAAAAGCCTGAGACAGACAGTGGGAGTCAGAGATGGAACAGAGAGACAAGAGGAGGGGTGGTAGACTAATATTTGTTGATACTAGACCTAAGTCTTTGAAAGCCAATACCGCTTATTTTTGGATTGAAGCTTGCCGATGGACAACATTTTGTGCCGACATTCAATATCTTTAAATTTGACCATTTTCATGGCAAAAAATTCCAAGTGTTCAGTGTCCCCCCCCCCCCCCAGATTTTATTCTTGTCAGGGTGGGAAAGCCTCTGACACAGTATTTAGACCATGGGACACTTAAAGTCTTTAAGGCTGTGATCAGATAGGAGGCTTTTAGGTGAGTCAGCAGCTGCATAAAAGGCAAAGAATTACAGGTGGAAATGGCAATTTTGGCAGAATTGTCTATGGTACTTTCATAAAATCTACAAAACAATCATGAAAAACAACTATAACCAGTTCATTTATAACTTTTTGTACCAACTGCATCAAGAACACCAAGTACAAAATTTGTTAAAAAAAAGAAACTTGAATGGCCCTTTTCTCAAAATATTCCCTATATATATGCAAAACACTTTTTTCCCCCCCAACTAAACTTGTTATTATGGGAAGCTGTTGAGTAAAATCCTCCCACACCACACTGGAGTGATTTCTCTGGTCTCCTCCAGTATAAAAATAATAGTTATAAAACATATTGACTAGGTGTGGTTTAGGGAAGAACCTCCATCATATCAGGGGTGTGCACTGATTGGACCATATCTGATATTTAATTAAAGGCCAACATCGGGTCTGTAACCCTCATTATAAGCCACTTCACGGGAACATGGCAGCAATATGGACAGCAGCGACCCTCTACTCTACACCCCCTCCCCCATTACCCCCCCAACACCCAATTCATTATTTCTATTCAGCTGCTGGGCTGCTCAGTTGTGGTATGGAGTGCGTTTGTTGGCTCTCCAGCTTCCTCTCTTCACCCCCCACCCCCCCTCCTTCCTCTCTCAACAAGAAGCTCTTGTCTCTCAGATCCCCAGGAGGTCATATGAGAGTGGAGGTCCATTTATTAACTTTGTGCCCATTGCCTGTCTCTCCGTGCACTAACATTTTCATTGCTTCTGCTACAGATGGCCGGACGAGGAGGAAAACAAAATGCTCCAGCAAGCCCTTGTTAATAAAGTACGTTTTCTCAATTCAATATCTGGATTATTGCTAGGGCTAGGCCCCAGTTAGACCGAGGGGGGGGGGGGGGGGTTGTGAATAATCACTTTCTTTATTAAATGCCACTTTTGCAACAACACACAGATTTGTGGGTGCAAAAGGTGCACATTACACACACAGCTGGGCTTTGTTCCTTTCAATAGATCCAAGCTACTGGGGGGAAACACTCTGGAGGAGGCAAGCCAAGTCTTTCTTTGTGTGTGTGTGTGTGTGTGTGTGTGTGTGTGTGTGTGTGTGTGTGTGTGAACCTTTGACCTTCCTGAGGGGAAGCTGCTCTAGTGGGGAAGGAGGAGGGGGGGTTGCTGTTATCATAAACACCGCTGGGCCTTCTTAGTCCGGGCCTGCTCCCAGTTCAACCACCCATACTCGTCTCTTTCCAGAACTCCACACGGCTTCGCTCACTGTAACTCACTCTGGATGAGACGCTCAGCTAAACACCCAACATGTCAAATGACTTGTGCAAAGAAGAAAAATACTGTATATGGCCAGTGCCTCCTTGAAGCTTAAATGAGAAAAGTGTGCAACAAACCCGGCTCAGCATCGGCCTCCTTGCACGCAATAAACAGACAAATAGATTCATTGCTGAACCAGAGAGCATTGAGCGAGTTCAGCAGAAGTTCAGGTAACACTTTACTTGAAGTGGTACTACAAGCTGACAGAAGTGCATTTTAAACACACAGTGAGTGCATGGTCATTACCATAAATAAGACACAATGTACAAAAAAGTCGGGGGTTGAATACTTTAGGGTGTGATCACGTAGGATGATTTTTTTTTGGAGCGTGCCTGGAGTTTTCCCAATCATTTTCAATTGTCATGGCCTCCAAACCGTGCACTTCACACCACTTAGACGTGGTGTGATCTGTGGCGCTGCCCTGAACGTTTCTTAGCTTTAGCCGTGCTGTGTGTTACATCGGTGTGAAACCAGCAGCCCTTGAAACAGAGATCTAGTTATAGCTCTTGGGTGAGATGATAAACCTGCGGCTGCTCTGTTCTCCACATCCTCCACTACAGAACGGAAGTGCAGGATGAGTAAGCAGAGACATCGCCAACTTTCTACCGTCCATTTTTATTTGCAGCAACGTTATCCCCTTTGTTACTTCAGGTTAGCGAGCTAACATTGATTAGATAGCTTGCAAGTTGTCAAAACTTTGTGTTACGTAAAAACGAGAATGGTGTAACGCTTGGTGTGCCCTTTGACCTTTTTCTGTCTCTGATGCTGCGATGCTCACAGCTGAGCTTTGTGTCTGAACAGGAGGAAAAAAGCCTCCCATCTGATCACAGCCTTACGGGGCAACTGTATAGCTAATGACACAACACTAAACTGAATGTAAGTTTCTGATGTTTCAGGATGATCTTGTAAGAAAGGTTCATCTGTAGAGCTGCAACGATTAATCGATTAGTTGTCAACTATTAAATTAAATTAATCGCCAACTATTTTGATAATCGATTAATCGGTTTGAGTAATTTTTTAAGAAAAATAAGTCAAAAATCTCTGATTCCAGCTTCTTAAATGTGAATATTTTCTGGTTTCTTTACTCCTCTATGACAGTAAACTGAATATCTTTGGGTTGTGGACAAAACAAGACATTTGAGGACGTCATCTTGGGCTTTGGGAAACACTGATCCACATTTTTCACCATTTTCGGACATTTTATAGACCAAACAACTAATTGATTAATCGAGAAAATAATCAACAGATTAATGGACAATGAAAATAATCGTTAGTTGCAGCCCTATTCATCTGTGCTTCTAATGGCTTTATAATCTGCCTGTGATGCATCACAATGCACTTCAAGTGAAGTGTGAGTGAAACCTGAAAGTGTCCTGTCCTCCTTCACTTTAACATGTGGATCAGATCAGATCTAATCTGGACCATTCCCCTCTCTCACCCCATGACAACCAGCACCAACATCACACTGTGGCCCAGCCTGCCCTGCTTTGTTTAGTCAGACACTATAAAACACACACACACACACACACACACACTGTGGCAAGACCATACCTGACGATCATCACTGACGATTTGGTGAATCAGCAAATCTGTCACCTCCCACACACACACAGACAGACTGACACACACACTGAACCAGAAGGTGCAGGGACAGGCTTTCCAGACAGGTTTTCTGCATCTCAGCCTTGTTATAATAATGTCTGTGTGAGTGGGCATAACTACCAGGTATCCGACTGAAACTGAAAGCAGCTCATTATCTCAAATACTAGAAATTACCACAAAGAGCAGGTACTGGAAAAACATGTTTTCAAGGCTAAATGTCTACCATGATAGACGCGCATGACCCTAGAATTAGAGCAGGGTGAATAAAAAATGAGTCACTATGTGCCAGTGTGACAGAGTGATGTCAACAGCAGCATTATACAAGGTGGAGATGAAGCAAAGGCCAATCGCAGTGAGAAACGCAACACATTTGTTCCATATATATTCATTGTTCCTTGACTTTCCCCAGAGAATTTATCAAATTCCCTGACTTTTCCTGTCTGGAATACAATACACCCCTCAAAATTCCATGATACTTCCATGATATTCCGTGACCAATGGGAATCTCAAACATGAAAATCCAGACCCCCATTTGATCACGTTAAGTCCCATATGGGAAGATTTTAGTTGTTTATTTTGTATTAAATTGTAGAACTGTCTGTCTGCACTGTGGAGAGATAATAGTAGTGAGAGTGAAACCTATGATTACAATAGTCATTCTTATACATTTATGGGATAATTTCTAGTGAATTAAATTACAGGGAAATTAAACTATTCCTCATTTTGGTGGGAATTAACCTCCTGGAATCCCCACAAGAACCCCTGGAACCTCGTGGAAACCCCCTAATGAAACCCCTGGAACCTCGTGGAATCCCCTTCAATGACTCCTGGAAACCCCCACAAGGACCCCGAGGGACGTCCCCGGACCCCACTTTGAGAACCACCGGTCTAGGTTTGTGTTACCGGTTTATCCCAGAAGCTCCACTTGGATAAACACGTCCAAATCAAATCAACTGGCATTATCCTAGGTATGGGACGCATTCATCACTCCCATAGTCATTACTGTTGGGTTGCTCAGATGGCAGGTGTTTGCATGTGGTGTGTGTGTGTATGTGTGTTCAAGGCCTCCTCATCCCACAAGGCCTAGTCCTAGGTCGTTTTGAGCAGATGGTCATAATTACCGGAGCACAGAAAGCAGCGGCGGAGGATGGGGGGTGTTGTTTAAATCGCTGGGTAGCCAGATTGATTTCAGCAACCTGGATGGGGGTAATCCTCTTTTCAACAAGGCGAGGCCAAGGTAGTCCCCTTAATCTCCAATGTCATCCACACTAACATACACAGCGCTCCTCTGACAAGTCTCACCCACTGCTGATTGTAGAAATATACTGATGACAGCAGCATTTCCAAAGTCCTATGTAACTGGGCTAAAATGCTAATGAATGGGTCTGAGTGTGTGAATGAAATTAAGCGACACTGATATTCTCTGTCTGCCTCACTCTCTCTCTCTCTCTCTCTCACACACACACACACACATACACACACAGAGATAGGGTGTGTGTGGTGGCCCATTCAAAAGAGGTTGCCATGTTGTCAAAACCATGCCACCTTGACTAGCTTCTCCCCAGAAGTTGTGAAAACTAACAAATCCAACTATTTGACACCAAAAAATACAAATAAAACGGTGAACCACACGCAAGCCGATGAAACGAGCTCTAAATATAAAGACTCAAAGGCAAACATTGAAGGAGCCTGGTAGTGCAGAGACTGTCCGCTGGCTCATATCTAAAAAGATATCTTGAGGAAGAGGAACTCGTTTGTCTGACGTTACCTTTTCTTCCCCAACCTAACCGCCCTTCTTTGATGTCAACTTAAAGACGACAACAGAGAACGCCACGCTAAACTCCGTTCAATATCTTGTAATGTATTATTGTCTTGCTTATCGGCAAAAGTACGTACCTCGTAAAATATGACCGAGGACCTTTTCTGGATAGTTGAGAGCCACTCTTCCTTTCGGCATAGATATAAGACACCAAGCAGCAATTTATTCCAATAAAATCTCAACTTTTGTAACTGGTTCACGCTGCTCGCTAACGCCCACCGCGGTGTGTTTTGGTGGAAGGATGTGAACCAATTCTAAAAGTTGACATTTTACTAAAATACGTGCAGTTTGTTGGAATGTATGTGTGCCGAAGTGGCGACTGTCTCTTAACTATTTAAAAGCGGTCTTAACTGATATCTTACGGGGTATGTACATTTATAATCAAGGCAACGTTTAATGCCATGTTTTTGAAAGAAGTTCGGCGTGATGTTCTCTCCTTACGAGACAACGGAGCGTGTCGGGGATAAAGACGGATGTGCCGTTAGAAGAAAGCCGGGGCAAAGCAGGTGGCGATAAAACAAAAGACGCTCCACAGACACTCACAACCAGCTCGCCGAAGCAGTCAGCAGCTTTGCTTAAAAGTGAAGGGAAGCGGTGAAAAGGGCACCGACCTGCATGTGTAATGTCGGACAGGTCGTAGTTCCTGGCGCTCCGGGGAAACTCTTTCAGTTTTCGGTTGGACAAGTTCAGAGCCCCGCTCGCGGCAGCCTCCTCGAGCGCCTTCTCCACGCTCCGGCTGGCCGCTACTGTGGCCGGCAGCTGGGCTCCATCCCCAGCAGCCATCAAACACACAGATCTACCTCCTCTATTACTTTGTTTGAAGCGTCCTCGCCACTTTCATGCCCCGTCGGTCGGTACCACCTCCCAGTCGGTGCTCTTCCGGTGAACAACTTCAAAAGTGCAGAATTAAATCCGAGAGAAATCTGTTTTGCGAGTTTCGGTTGCTTCACTCACACAACGGAAGATATCGTTTCCACTACGAGAAGAGAGCGGTAAGAGCTGTCAGTCTTTCGGGAAGTTGCGTCAAGCTCGCGCACTCAGCCAGAGTAACACCGGTGGAAAAAATAAGATTTTGCCTTCAGAATAAAAGCATAAAATGTGTCACTTTTGAAAACAAAAAAATAAGGCCTGGCTTTGTGCCTGGCTGCGTTTTAGGCAGAGCGGAGCATTTTCTAAAGTTGAGAAAAATTTTTAGTGGAGCACACTGCTTTTTTGGTATGGAAACAAATTGCATGTCACATAAGAAAATAAAAAGCAGAATCGTGAATACACCCTAAGTATTGGGGTGCACAGAACAGCAAAAGTCATATCAAAATAATCAGTGGAACCATTAAGTTAAATATGGAGTGAAACTAGCTGTAAATACATACAAAAACATTAAATTGCATTATTGTGCATGGTATTTATGAAAGAGTGCTTAAAAAAATATATTTTATGAGTTTTTGTCTATTTTTGGCAGTCCCTTGTTGGCAAATATGGCTATACACAATGCTGTGAAAAGGACTGTTTGGAAAAAAAATAACAATTGTATTTTATTTTTCTACATAGTCCTCCCTAAAAGTATTCTTTATTTTCACTTCAGTACTTTGTGTATTGCTCGAAACCATGTTGTAATCTATGAACCTCAATACGGGTTTTATTTTGAAAGTTATAACCGGAAGTTGTGTTTTTCATTCTACCTGGCTTGACGGGGGTCTTTTAGGAGGTGCAGCGCGAGGGTGCGGAGGAAGAATGGGCGTGGCCACACACCCCAGGAGGCGGGGCCTAGGCCTGCATATTGATGGCTGCTTGGATTTCAGGAAACACACAAACTTATAGTGATGCTAAAATGCACCAATCAGCATAAGAGCACTGCAGACACCTTTTGTGACATAATCAAAAAGTGAGCCAATCACAAAGCTGCATGGCGGGGCATTATGAGGTAGCCAGCCAGGTAATCCATTTAATGTGCCATTTATCATGCATGGACGCCCCTGTCAAGTTAATTGAATTTCAAAGTATTGTCCCAGCTTGAATAAATTATAGTTTCTAAATTGGATGTTTGCACAAGGTTTGTTATTTTGTCTCACAGATTATAATATATACATGTTCCTATCCAGTGTGTGTTGATGTGTGTGTATGTCTGCATGCACACACACGTGTCTAAACGCCTATATAAGTGCAAATGTGGCGTCAGCAGGACTACATTGTTCCCTTTTGCCTCCCGTGAGGTTTACAACCCTTTCTCTGATTCTTCCTTTCTTTCCCCCTTGAACAGATGACTGCCCCCCCCCCCCCCCCCCCTCCCAGCACCCACACATCCCTTCTTTCCCTGCATCCATTAACAGTGTCCCCTTCTCTCCTCCATCCATCCCTCTCTCTCTATCCCTTATTCCCTCCTTCCCAGCATCCCATTGGACCATCTGTCAATGTCCTGCTGCACTGGTTGCCCAGCTGGGTCCAGCGCTGGGAGGCTGGGGAGGAGGGGGGGGGGGGGGGGCTTGTTCACTCTCACTGCATACTTAACACACTTATAGCATCCATTAGCAGCCACTGGTTAACCCGCCCCACCCACTGGACCTTTAAGAGATTAGAATGAAAACATAATACTTTCTCCGCATGATGGGATATTGTGAATTGCTTGAAATGCACTAGTTTCATGACTGAATAACACAAACAGAATCAGCAGATTGGAGTTTTAGTTCTACAAACATTTCTTGGAGGCAGAGCTGCTCTGGAGGCAGAAATAATCTGATTGGTTGAGTTAAACCTCAGTGGGCGGAGCCAAAGAACTACATTTTTTGGAGTGCAAGTTAGCTAACTGGCAAACCTGAACGGCAAAGTGGTGAAAATATAAATAAAAAAAATACAAATGGGAATGATTTCTTTTTTCATTCATTCATGACTTGGTATTCTTGATCTTGGAAGGTCAGCAGACTAGCTAACTAGCATAACTAATTAGCAAAGTTTGAACTTGGAAGGTCAGACTAGCTAACTAGCGTAACTAATTAGCTATTATACTATATAGAATATTCTCTGTCCTACGCTCTATGAGCTGCTTTTGTTTTACCAAATCTGTCCCTAAGGTTTTCCAAATTTTTTTGTAAGAAGACAGGTCGTAGAGATGCTGGTACTAGCAAACTTGCTCCGCTTACCTGTCTTCAAATTGGTCCATCTTGGGTCCATGAAGTGTTTGCTGCCTCACCACTCTGCCATGACTTGGCCTGTATTGGTGAGACAAAGATGGGAGACACATGCATAAATTAAGGGTATGATGATGGGAGTGAAAACCCCTGATTTAGACCGTCATATGATCCTAAAACTCTCTATTGCAACCCATACCTTTTGGGGTTTTTTTTGCAGTGGGTTCAGTCCCACACCACACTGGAATGATTTCTCTGGTAAAACATGACTGACTGATATTCAGTTTTTAGTAAAAGGCCTGAATCATCCCAATATATATCAGCAAACCCTACTACGCACCCCTGTTTATGCATGTCCAGCCAGTAAATAATATAACAAATATAGATGAAGCTGAAAGAGGAAAAGCGGGTCAGGAAACCAACAGCGTTTCTACAACTCGCTTTGGGGAAAAAACAAAGAGGATGGGAGAGGAAGAGAGGGGGAGCTCAGAGGAAGAAGGGGAGGACAGGGAGCGTGAGAAACGGTGATGTCAGTCCTCCTATAGGGACTCCAGATAAAGTGGAAAAAGAGAGAGAAGCTTGGTGGGAAAAGATTCAGTGGCTGTTGTAGAGAAGACTAGGCCACTGGGTCACTGGTTTAAAGACAAACAAACTAGGGATGGACTGATGTGGGTTTTTCATGCCCGATGCTGCTATTTTTGGACTAAAAATGCCAATAGCTGACATTTTGTCATGATTTGTCATCTTTAAATTTGATCATTTTCATACCAAAATATTCCAAAAAGTTCACGATTCTGTATTTCCCTCAAGATTGTATTCTTATCAGGGTGGAAAAGCCTCTGAAAGAGCATTTAGACCATCATGGGACACTAAAACTATCCACTGAAACCCAGCATGATAGGATTTATTAAACATATTCATGCATACTTGTGAGGAATCTGATCAAAATGTCTCATTAGAATCAGTTCAGGTTAAGGTCTTCCCATAGACAACCAGTGTAGTATTGATCAATTCTACAATCAATATGTAATCAATCAAACTGCATCATATCCATCATATTAGACAAGGACAATATTGGCAAACCGATATATCAGTCTAACCCTAATAAAAAGCAACCATCATCATCTGTTGGTATGGTGACTTGGGACATTCCGTTCTTTTGATTGGTCATAGTGTGAAGTGATGACATCAGCCCAGAAGCATGTGGGTCAATGAGGATCATGAATATTCACACTCATTAGCAGGGAGTTGAGGTCGCCGCCTCCTTTGTTTTCAACTCATGTCGTGTCGGTCACAGAGTTCGCATCTTCCATGATGATCATGCATGTGTGTGCAAGTGTGTGTGTGTGTGTGTGTGTGTGTGTGTGTGTGTGAGTGTGTGTGTGAGTGTGTTTCAGCTCATCTCCATCAGTGTGTGTCTGTCTGCTGACCTCTTGTTTTCCTCTCTGTGTTTATTCAAATAAGATGAAACTTGGTTGATCCTCGTCGGGAAATTGGGTCGTTGCAGCAGGATGCATCAAAGAAAAATAGGATAGAAAAATAAAAGTATAATACAATAATACAGTTCTGGGGTTTTAAAAACATATACAGCCAAGAATTCCAACAGAGTAGACTATAAAAGTGAGAAGTATGGGAAAGTGTATGTTCAGTCAATTAAACTGGAGTGAATTTAAATCTTTGTAAGGCAATTTTCCAGTTGTAATTGTTTGAATTATGACTGAATTGACTTCAATACCCAGAAATCCTGTAAGGTGTCAAAGTAATAATCTAAATAGATGGGTGGATTTTCTCTTGTTCAGCCCCAACACATTATTTTGACTGAAAAGGCGGCCATATTTTTTCATGAAAATGTTGCATAGTGGCTCTTTAAACTATTCCTCATTTGACTGGAACCCCCCTGGAAGCCATTCAAGGACCCTGGAACCCTTTAAGGACCCGTGGAACCCCCTCAACGACCCCTGGAACCCCTTCAATGACCCCTAGAACCTCCTCCATGACCCCTGGAACCCCCTCAATGACCACTGGAACCTCATTCAAGGACCCCTAGAACCCCTGGAACTCCCTCAAGGACTCCTGGAACTGATTCAAGGACCCTGGAACCCCCTCAATGACCCCTGGAACCCATTCAAGGACCCTGGAACCCCCTCAGTGACCCCTGAAACCCATTCAGCAAACCCCCAAACCCCTTTAAAGACCCCTGGAACTCCTTGAAAGAGCTCTTGAACCCCCTCAAGGACCCTGAACCCCCCTCAAAGACCCCTGGAACCCATTCAAGGACCCTGGAACCCCCTCAAGGACCCCTGGAACCCATTCAACAAACTCCCAAACCCTTTTAAAGACCCCTGGAACTCCTTGAAAGAGCTCTCGAAGACCCCTAGAACTCCTTAAGGAACCCTAGAACCCATTCAAGGACCCTAGAACCCCCTCAAAGACCCCTGGAACCCATTCAACAAACCCCCGAACCCCTTTAAAGACCCCTGGAACTCCTTGAAAGAGCTCTCGAACCCCCTCAAGGACCCTGAACCCCCCTCAAAGACCCCTGGAACCCATTCAAGGACCCTGGAACCCCCTCAAGGACCCCTGGAACCCATTCAACAAATTCCCAAACCCTTTTAAAGACCCCTGGAACTCCTTGAAAGAGCTCTCGAAGACCCCTAGAACTCCTTAAGGAACCCTAGAACCCATTCAAGGACCCTGGAACCCCCTCAAGGACCCCTGGAACACATTCAACAAACCCCCAAACCCCTTTAAAGACCCCTGGAACTCCTTGAAAGAGCTCTTGAACCCCCTCAAGGACCCTGGAACCCCCTCAAAGACCCCTGGAACCCATTCAACAAACTCCCAAACCCTTTTAAAGACCCCTGGAACTCCTTGAAAGAGCTCTCGAAGACCCCTAGAACTCCTTAAGGAACCCTAGAACCCATTCAAGGACCCTGGAACCCCTCAAGGAGCCCCGGAACCCATTCAACAAACTCCCAAACCCCTTTAAAGACCCCTGGAACTCCTTGAAAGAGCTCTCGAACCCCCTGAAGAACCCCTGGAACCCCATCAAAGTCTCTTGAGTGTCCAAGGACCCTAAAGGTGAATGAGTGATTGATGGAAGGAAAGGCTAAGAGCAGGACAGGAAGAGGGAGTTGGGGGGTCAAAGCAGTAACAGATGGACGCATAGCAAAGGGCAAATGGGGAGAGAGACTTTGAAAGCGAGGGACTTTCAGAAATAGACCGTTAAAACCTTGGTGACAGAAGAAGGAGAGCGTGAGAGTTGACTGACAGCGACTGGGGAAGAGAGAGAGAGAGAGCGAGGCAGAGGTCAAAGGGAGAGAGAGAGTGAGTGACTGCTGAAAGAGGAGTATGCCTGAGAATGAATGGTATGTGATTTAGACGTGACCAGCCCACCACCAGCTGTGCATGTTGTCTGAGAGCGAGTCTGTGGCGCACACACACACACACACACACACACACACACACACACACACACACACACTGATAAACACACACTCCCTAGCTGGAGCCTGTTACACATTAACACTGCAGAATGAGTCTCTCTGGCTTCATGACTCTTTACTAGTTACACTGTAACTGTGTCTCCAACTGACTACTGTCCAGTCAGTGATCGTCAAGGCAAACAAACACCAACATGAATAAAATCAATTACATGCTTATAGAGTATTCATTTATGCTTTTTACCCTTTAAAAGACCTTATTCTCATATAACCTAAATCATTTTGATACTACTTACTATAATAATGAATTTACTTCAGAAAGAGTTATATTAGTCTAAAAAAGTCGTAAACTCTATTCTGTAAATAGAGTAATAATTAGGAAAATAAAAAAATTACTACTTTTCGGGTTTTTAGTTTCTATGTTTTATTTATGTATTTTTTATTTTCATTTTATTCATTTATATGTATTTATTACCTTTTTCTTTCTTTGGTAGCTTTACATAGAATGCATTGTATGTGGGGGAGGGCGGAATAATTATGAATAACTGTGTATTTCTAATTGCTCTGTGATTTCCACATAAAACTACAATTTGAAGATGATGTGTTTGAATGTGTAGGTGTGAGCGCAGAGAGCAATGCACAATGAATGCATAGCTTCCCAGTGTCAGGAGCCTGTTTCATAGACAAATTGCAAAAAAACCCCAAAAAACATTGATTATAAGGAATCAAAAATGTGAAAAAAAAACATAGGTAAATGGGTAAACATCATAAAAACAAGATGAAAATGAAGGAAACTGAGCAGTGAAAATGGCAGATAATAAAATGTACAGGTTAAATTAGGACCAATTCAACCAAATTCAAACTTTCTCCTTGGGTTTTCCAATTTTTTTATTTTTTTATTTTGACTTTATATCAGCTATGATGCAATAGGTTAAGCATATATACTGTTTAGTATTTTAGACCATTCATAGTAGCAATTTTTGCTATTTACTTTCCATTATAATGATAAATACTACTAGATCAAATTTGGACTTAGACTAAGGTATGAAAGTGCCACACCTAGCAGTTTGAAGGCCTTGGCTCCAGTATTATCACTGATGTTACTGGCTTTACTATCAACATCACATCACTGACATGATTCTTACGGCCATAATGTAACTGATACTGAATAACTGTAACCACTTCTTGGGTCACTTCTTCCCATGGCAACTCACACTTACTTTAGAAGAACTGCAGCACCACCTAGTGGAAATAGGTTGGAAATGCACTAATGAACAAGACAACAGTAAACATATCAAACCCCCCCCATGAATGATGCTCTCCCTATCTGGGCCAGTCAGAGACAAATCTGTCACCTTGTGGGAGAGGAAGACTGAAGAGGAACCATTACTCAGTGGACTGGGCCTTTTATTTCATCATTCAGAAAACAGAAAGGAAGCGCTGATAATATACAACTGGGCAGGGAAGAGCAAGGAAACCCAGAGCAAGCACCTTATCATATAGATTACAGCTGTCTTCCAATAAATCTGATAACAAAATAACACAAAGCAGGCAAACAAATGACCAGTGGTAAGGGGGTAAATTGGGTGAAAAACATTTGCTAAGATAACAAGTTATACAAATATGAAAAAGGTGCAGATTGGAGTTTTAGTTCTCTAAACATTTCTCAGAGGCAGAGCTGCTCTGGAGGCAGAAATAATCTGATTGGTCGAGATAAACCTCAGTGGGGTTTTTCAGAGTGAACAGAAACTCGAACTTCATCAACAGAAAATCCACAGAACAAGTACTGACCACACTGTTTGATTGACAAGTGATCTCTGGGAAGTGCAGTGCAGAAACACCACAGATGGATCTCAAGGATTACCACTTTAATACTGAGGGAACACATTCAGGGATGGGGGGCTTTTTCCAGGAATATCCAACAACATCCTTTAGTAAAAAATGCCTTGTAACTGCAATAGTGTTCACATAGCAAGCTGTAGGCTGTCCAGTTAAACTCTATTTAAACGCCATTTAATTGCCATGCTTTCCTGGCCACCAAGATATGTGTATAAATTAACCCAGGGATGTACTGAACAGTTTAAACCCAGTTTAATTACCTTTCTAGCCCGACATAAATTTACATTACTGCTAAAATCATACGAATACACAAGGGTGGGGGTAGAAACCGATTAATAAGATGCATTTTGCCCACAATTTGAACCAGTATTTTAACCTAGCCTTGTAACCAAAATCACGGATGTTGTCATCAAAATTATTTTAAACAACTTAAAATACTGTACGTATTTTCAATTACTAAATTAACTATGACTTTAATATGAAATATGCCTATTTTCTGACTTCAAACCAACTTGTTTCTTTTTGCAAGGGATAGGAAGACGGTGGGAATAAACAATTACAATGCCATAACTACATTACCCAGCTCACTTTGCGCCAGTGTGAATTACTTTTCCCGCACAGTGCGCTCTTCTATTCCTGATTGGCTGAACGACACGCCAAGAAACAAAAGACTAGACGCGACTGGCTAGTGCCGTGCCTCTAGTTACCCGGATGAAGCGGTTTCCTATATATCCTGGACAGTTCTAGGCGGGCGTTGTAGTTCAAACCAAATAATCGGCAGAAGGCTACCCGTCTTTTTTTGTGCTGCAGCATCAGAAATTACTTGAAGATTTTAACTATGGTGAGGATTTAACGCTTGTTTATCGACTTATCAGAACGCTGGACTGTGTATCATAATCATTTGTTGACGTTAAATTATATTAAAACAGCCGCCAATGCACTGGAGTGAATAGCCGCTAGCGCTAGCTGCTATCCTAGCTTAGCACGCTAACTTAACGTTACTTGACTGCATTGGGCAATCGATAGGAAGGCTGCAGATCCTAGTAGCCAGACGGGGCGGTAAAATTGGCAACCTAATGCTAACGTTACCCAGCAAGTATTCAGCGCCACCTTGTTAAATATGCTGTGTCTCCGGGAGCCAGGCTAGCTACTAACGTTAATGTTTGTGTTTTTCCAGGCTGGTGGTAAAGCAGGTAAGGACTCCGGGAAGACCAAGACGAAGGCTATTTCGCGCTCACAGAGAGCAGGCTTGCAGGTTTGTCAACTGAAGTTCATTCATTGCCTCTGTTGTGCTTAACTACACTCGAGCTAATATCGTTTCTGAACACAGCTGCGGTTGACTAGCGGGCGGTCGTCGCCGCACGTCCGGCCAGTGAACCCTTTGTTTGGCCGAATTGACCTCCAGCCTTATCTCTCTCACCGTTGCAGTTTCCCGTGGGTCGTATCCACAGACACCTGAAGTCCAGAACCACCAGCCACGGCAGAGTTGGAGCCACCGCAGCGGTGTACAGCGCGGCTATTCTTGAATACCTCACCGCCGAGGTAACACTAGTTAACCTACTACCTTTAACGTTACACTCTCACTATAACAACCAAGCACCGTTGGAGGAGCGCGCTGTTTTTGCTTCTACTTAACCGCGCGTGCACTCGCTCTGCGCCCGCCCGCAGGTTCTGGAGTTGGCAGGAAATGCATCAAAGGATCTGAAGGTGAAGCGCATCACTCCACGCCATTTGCAGCTGGCCATTAGAGGAGACGAGGAGCTGGATTCACTCATCAAGGCGACCATCGCTGGTGGTGGTAAGTAGACCGCTGACTCATCTCCAACTACTTTAGAGTCTTTGGTTTGGTTGAACGGTTTCACTAAACTGCGACCAGGGTAGTTTTGGGTTTGTCATTGCTGTCTGTATTTTAATTTCAATGTTGGTTTTAGTTCACTGTGGGTTTTGTGGTCTTTTTTTAATTTATTTAAAGGCATGACAAGTTCAGAATAGGTATTTTTTATGTTTGCAACAGGTATTATGTAATGTAAACAATGAATCAGACATTATTTTTTTACATTTATTTCCTTTCATTTCAATTGTTTCTCTGCCCAAAATTCATGTTTTCCCCTTGCACATCAGCAAAATGAACTGAAAACATTTGATGGGTGTATATATTTTAGTTTTACAAGTAGACAGATGGTTGTACTTCACTTTGTTTTTGTTTTTTTTTGTTATATTTTATTTCAGTTTACAATGTTGTTTTTTTTTAACACCTAGTCTTGGTTTTAATTGACAATAATAACCGTATCTTTGTTTTCCAGGTGTCATCCCCCACATCCACAAATCTCTGATTGGAAAGAAGGGCCAGCAGAAGACTGTATAACCGGAAGCGCTGTGGAAGTTGTGCCATCTCAGGACGAAGTCTGCATCAAATGGTTCAATGTCTTTAGCTTAGTTCACCTTTTAGGAGTTGTTTGTATGGTTGGGCTTGCTTACTCACCTGGGGTATTTTTTTAAAGTGGCTTCAGAGAAGCTCGTTTTTTGTGTTCTGCCTTTTTTTTTTTTTTTTTTTTTTTTGGTGCTGCAGTTCTGTGTGTTCTGTTTAATCTCGCTAACTTTTGTGGCATTCCCATGTTTAAAGTGGTGTTTTAATAAAGCTCCAAGGTATTGTGCATCTACAGTTCTGTCCCTTCAGTCCTCATTTTCAGTTTGAAGCTCCATCTGTTCATATGAGCCTGCCTCTTTTGTTTAGGCCTTGTACATAAATAAGACTCCAATGTGGACGGTGCACATGTTTGGCCTTAGCTGTCGTTTTAAGTTAATCTTTAGCGTGAACTTTAAGATCAGAGCTGCCAGTTTGAAAGAATCCAACTCGGTCAACAAAAAGCAAAGGACAGCCACAGCTTGCATGTGATGTCATGGCATGCTTTTGCTCAGTTTTTGTTTTTTAGTACATCTGATCAATTTCAACTAAGGCTGAACAGCAGCCTACTGTTTACTGGGCCATTTCTCATTCTGTGTTAGCATGAATTGCAAAGCATGTGCAGCATTTTGATTCTACCACTGGACTGAAATGATTTTGAGGGGGAAACACTGCTGTAGTCACTTTTGGATTCTTCAATAAAGACTGGGCTGGCACAATCGGTGACCATTTTATATCCTGTGGTGTTTGGATGGTTTATTCACATTTCTGAAGGCTTGTTTGCATGAAATACATTTGAAGTCACATCTATGACTGCCAGTTTTAGCTGTGGATGTGCTTAGTTACATTTCTCCAGAAAAGTAAAACTATTTTTTTAACTTTCAGATTTTTATTGAAAAATTAAACATACATTTGAGGTAAAGATAGAAAACTGGAACATTCAATCAAAAATAAGGTCACAGAATATTACAACATCAAATAATTGTACATTTCTGCAAGGAGAGGATGAAAAAATATGAGGAGTGATGGAAAAATGTTTAATTTCAAAATAAAATGCAGTTGAATCGATTGATCTGAGGGAGGTTATCATGTAATTAATTTTTATTTGAAATATGCTGAGTTGTGTTTGAATCAGAATATTTGCATTCTTGAATAATACAATTTACCATACAATATAAAGAAGTTTGCAACAGATTCAACAGCCTTTTGTGATAAAACAAAATGTATCTTTCAGTAAAATGATCTACAAAACCAGAAAAGCAGGAGCCATACTGTGATTATGAATATCATTTCAGAAGGTGATAATAGTACTACATTCATAAAAAACGAATTTGTACATAAAATACATAAATGACAGACAGGAGAAGGTTACAGCTGGAAATACTGGGTAAGATTTTCAAGTCAATCTCAGCCTTCTTTCAACTAGAACAATATTTGTACTCTCCACTAGATGGCGCTATTACATCACCATCTTCAACTGTAGACGGCCAACCATAACCTCAGCTTTAGACTAATCTATTTTAGAATTGATCAATACTAGACTGGTTGCCTATGGGAAGCCCTTAATCTGAATTGATTCTAATGAGACACAAGTATAGATTAATATGTATTACTATCAGTGGTAGTAGTAGTAGTAGTGGTAGTATTACTAACATGGGTGTCAGTGGAGAGTTTTAGTGTCCCATGGTCTAAATGCATTAGAATTACATTAGAATATTTACAGATCCACCCATATAGTGCAATTATGGTATTAGGAACTGACTCGACCTCTATTCACTGTTTTATATATATATTTTTTAACATTATTTCAGCTAGTAGACAGGATTTAAATCCATGAAGTGTTTGGTTTCCCATATAAACAGTCCAGTTCATTCATCCACTGGGAAATCCATAGCTTTGAGCTTTGGCTGCCTTATTGACTGCATTATGTCATATTTGATAATTCTACCTTTATTCAACTGGTGGGTTTTCTTTTCCATTTGATCCCGGACAGTACAGTGATCCCACCTGTGGAGGACTATTTGTTTTCAGCTGTGTGTGGGTTTATGTGATATGCTGGAAGCAGAGGTGGAAAGTAACTAAGTACATTTACTCGAATACTGTACTGAAGTACAATTTTGAGGTACTTTACTTGAGTATTACTATTTTATGCTACTTTATACTTCTACTCCACTACATTTCAGAGGGAAATATTGTACTTTTACTCCACTGCCTTTATTTGATAACTTAAGTTACTAGTTACTTTGCAGATTGTGATGTATTATTATAGATTACTGTAAGCTACCCAGCAGTATATAAAGTAGTGGAAATCAGCCCCACCTTTTCCAGCTGCAACATTAAAGTGATGCTTACACATTAATGCATCAGTAATTATAATTCAATAATATAATATATACTGTATTATTCTGAAATGGGCCATTCTGTATAATGAGTACTTTTACTTTTGTTGCTTTAAGTACATTTTGATGCTAATACTTTTGTACTTTTACTTAAGTAACATTTTGAATGCAGGACTTTTACTTGTAACAGAGTATTTTTATACTGTGGTATTTCTACTTTTACTTAAGTAAAAGATCTGAGTACTTCCACCACTGGCTGGAAGATGCTCTTTATATAGACAGTGGGTAACTTGTTTAGGTTAATTTAAAAATGCACTAGGCAATTTTGCACTTTGGCGGCCCCATGTGGCAGCAGGAGATAACTGTTTGAATTTTGGAAAGTTTGAAGGACTTCATTACCCAGAAATCCTCTAAACTAAATGTCTTCTTCTCACTGTGAGGCGGTGAAGAGGTTCAGCCATCTTTGCTGAGTCCGGCTTTCTCTGGACGGAGCACTTCACTGCTGTTTAGGAGACACTTTTGGATTTCACTCTTAAGTGTAGATTCATCACTTCCTGTGTGGAGAACATTTCCCATCAGTGTCCGTACTGACACCAGAAATTAATTTGGGCAAATCTCAGTCAGTGTGACTTAGACTGATAAGACAGATGGATTTTTACATAAAAAAATCTTTAACAGTCTGGCTGATGAGAGTTTCTTGCATTTCATAACTCAATTTATTTTTCACTTAAAAACACGGGCGCATAGCGGAGGGCTCTTGGTCTGGAGCAGCATAGCCAATCTTGACATTAAGTTTTTATCAAGGCAGTGGTAAGAGAATCACAAACCAAAAAAGTACACATGAATATTTAAAACGAGTTTTTTTTTGTCTCATTGGGGGTTGGATTGGAATTCAACAACTTTTTCTTTAGCCAAGGAGAAGGAACTCCAGAGTGATTTTGCCAATCAATTAGGAAAATAAAATTGCTTCCATTTCACCTTTTGTGCAATGCAAATCTGATATGACATAAAACAAAAAAAACCTTTTCAGTGTGACACGGAGTTGGCATGCATGCGGCTCCGGAGCCGGTCTTATGGGCTTGTCCAAACTAATCAAAGACGCAGGAGAGGCTGAAGTCCTTAACTGGACAAATGAGTCACAACACCGCCTGTATGTGGCTGCACTTCCATCCTGCCACAGTACAGCTCCAAGGAATTACAACTCCTATAAATCTAATAATGAGAAGTGACTAAGCGGGTTTATGAGGAAATAATGGGAGTAATGGCTGGTAAACTGATACGGCAGATTATCCCATGCGCTACAACCAACACTCACACTAACAATGCAGAAGTAGGACCCACTTAGTCCACTTGTCAGCTTTCATGGATAGGTTTGACGATGAGATCTTTCATGTTTTCTCTATTTCAAGATGTAAAGGAACTTCCTCTTGAAATCAAACAGGCAAAGGTTTACGACTTGTGCATATAAATCAACTGGAACTGACATCAAACCCTCAATTTACACAGTGAGTTAAGAGTGTGAATGTGATTTGCAACATAGCAGAGAAGTCATTCCTTTTTCTTTTCATGAGGAAAAGACCAAACAAAAGTAAAGGAACTTCTTTTCTTGTCACTTTTGACAGCAACAATCTAAGAAATGGCCTGTTAAAGTCACAATCAGTGACATTTTCAATAGTGATTCACCCTATAGTTCATGAAAGTGACACATTTGCTGCACACAGTTTGATTGACAGGTAATCTCTGGGAAGTGCAACGCAAAAACACATAAAACGCATCACTTCACGCGACAAACTTCCACTAGCTCTAAAAGATGGAGGGAATTTGGTTTGAAGAATATAATCTGCTTTTTTATTTCACCACCACAAAAAATAAACAATTGGGTGAACAGCAGCAATGTTGGAGACAGTGTGGGCTGATGAATGCCAATCACTCACATATATATCTGGTCATGTATAAAAATACAAACATTCTGGGACAGGGTTATTCAGATTCTTGAGGAGATTTTATGCTATAAGATTCCCAGTGACCCCCGGATCGTGTACCTGGGATTGACACCCGATGACATAATTCAAAAGGAGGAGATCTATCTCTTCAAAATCCTGATACTTGCAGGTAAAAAGGCCGTCACAAGGAGCTGGTTGAAAAGTGACCCTCCAGGGCCAGGTCAGTGGCTGGACATTGTAGAAGAAATATACTCCATGGAAAAACTGACTTATTATCTAATATAAGGACTAAAGCAGGGATCCATGAACAATGCTGGGGAAAATGGACTGCATACAAGAGAAAAGATGGGTCATGTTCTTAGCTGGTCTGAAAAGAATGGATCAAAGGTTGTAAAGAGAGAGTAGTGCCCCCCCCCCTTTTATATTTTTTATTTATATATGATTTTATTTCAAATTTTGACATGTTGTGGATTTTGTTCAGTGTAATAGTAACTGAAAATAAATAAATAAAGAGTTAAAAAAAACAACCTCATCACTTCATGGGTTAGGGTTATTAAGGATTTTTCCCAGGAAAGAGCTACCAGACACCAGGGTGTTCAGAACAGACAATGGAAAAGCTTCATGAACTGGATATAGGTTGAATCACTGTTGTCTTATAGCAAATCAGTGATAGAAAGTAGCAAAACAGACATTCATTTATAAGAAAATGTCAGATTATTACTTTTTTCTTCAAGAGCAGCTGAATTTCTTCCCCGTTCCTTTGTTTCTTCTCTTCTTGGTCAGATCATTCCCGGAGCGTCTGCATCACGGGCAACGCGGATCAAAAGACCCTCTGAGAGTATAAATGGGTGTAACGAACTTCAAAATGTGCTCGGGCCTGATCCGTAATTAACCTTTGGAGTCTTTAACAAGCGCGTTTGTCCGCTCGCCTATTGATGATTTGTTTTGTAGTTCCCGGTGAAAAGCAAGAGTGCTAATGAGGCTCTCCTCCCAGCTCCAGCCGGGCAGGGCAGCACTCAACCATTAAGTCAATTAAGAGTAGAAAAGGGGGGGGGGGGGGGGGGGGGGTTGGGGTTGGGGGTTTGCTCGTTCTCATTTGGTTCTAATTAAAGGCCAGGAAGTGAAGCGGCGCACACCTAGCTTCGGGCTGGAGGTTTCTCTCCGGTCCTTTTTCTGGAAGCCATCAGCACATCTGGGCTCACTGGGAGGATTTGCCGTTTATTGGGTTTTTATACAAAGCTCATAGCAGCATGTCATCACAAGTCAGATGGAGAATTTAGCCTCTGTGAAGAAGAGCGCTGCCTGGTTTAGCCATTATCTTCATAAATACATCGATCAGACCTTCCATGACTGCTATAGTGGCACTTATAAAGAGTTATATTGCTCTCATAATGCCCTATGACCATGCTTACAAGATCACATAATGCATTATATCAGCATTCATAAAACAGACAACTTATAGATATAAGTTATGATGAACTATAAATAAAAGCATCTTGTGAGTGTTTATGACTAGTTATCTATCATAAGTTACCAGAAAACCGTAGAGTAGTGTATCACATCATATTGTCCCTTTAAGATTAAAAGGTTTTCTGATAACTAGTCATAAACTTCCATGATTGTTGAACAATGCATCAATACCCATTATGTGTTGTTATAAGCATGGTCATAATGCATTATGAGTGCATTATGATTCCTTATATGGCATGGCTTGATACGATACAATATGATGTGATACACTACGATGCGATGTGATACGATGGGATGTGATACGATACAATATGATGTCATACGATACGATGTGATACAATACGATGTGATACAATACGATGTGATACAATACGATGTGATACAATACGATGTGATACAATACAATATGATGTGATACGATACAATATGATGCGATACGATACGATATGATGTGATACGATACGATATGATGTGATACGATACGTACGATACGATACGATACGATGTGATACGATACGTACGATACGATACGATACGATGTGATACGATTTTTATAAATCAAGGCTGTCTAAAATTTACCCTGAGGTGGAGGATAAATGTGATAGATGTTTGAACCCCCATTGTCATTTGAGCCATATGTTTTTCTTCTGCCCACGGTTACATAATTTTTGGTCCGGTTATTTTAATATGTCTACCATACTGGGAATACAGCTGCAGCCCTGTCCATTGATTGCTATCTTTGGGACCCCGGATGAGTCAGGTCAATTGAATTCTGTACAAGAAGAAATGATTAATTTCACATCTTTACTGGCCAGACGTCGCCTTCTCCTACAGTGGAAATCTCCTAACCCTCCCTCTGTTTCACAGTGGCTCAAAGACACTGTGTTTTTTCTCAAACTTGAGAAAATTAAGTATACAATGAGGAGATACACTGATAAGTTTTTTCACAAATGGCAACCTTTTTTATCTTATTTTACAGACTTGCAGGTCCTGCCGGACTAAGGGCTGGTTTGCTAAATTCTGTTATGTGTCTTTACTATTACTGAGCCAGGGTGGGGTGTGTAAATGTTGGTGGGTTTGGGTTCTTGGGGTTTTGTACTTTTGTTTTTGCTGTTTTTTCTTATGCTCTTTCTTTTATGTGCGTAATGTGTGTGTTCCTTACTGTCATTTTTCTTTTATATGGTAAATTCTAAAGTGTACACCCATATGCTCATTGATATGTTGTTTAATACTGTTTTCAATAAAAAATATTTTGCAAAAAGAAATAAAAATGATGTGATACGATACAATACGATGTGATACGATACAATATGATGTGATACAATACGAGGTGATGCGATACGATGTGATACAATACGTACGATACGATGTGATACAATACAATACGATGTGATACGATACGTACAATACGATGTGATACAATACAATACGATGTGATACGATACGTACAATACGATGTGATACAATATGATGTGATACAATACGAGGTGATACGATACGATGTGATACGATACGATGTGATACGATACGATGTGATACGATACGATGTGATACGATACGATGTGATACGATACGATGTGATACGTACGATACGATGTGATACAATACGATGTGATACGATACGATGTGATACGTACGATACGATGTGATACGTACGATACGATGTGATACGATACGATGTGATACAATACGATGTGATACGTACGATACGATGTGATACGTACGATACGATGTGATACGATACGATGTGATACAATACGATGTGATACGTACGATACGATGTGATACAATACGATGTGATACAATACGATGTGATACGATACGATGTGATACAATACGATGTGATACAATACGATGTGATACGTACGATACGATGTGATACGTACGATACGATGTGATACGATACGATGTGATACAATACGATGTGATACGTACGATACGATGTGATACAATACGATGTGATACGATACGATGTGATACGATACGTACGATACGATGTGATACGATACGTACGATACGATGTGATACGATACGATGTGATACGATACGATACGTACGATGTGATGCAATGCGATGCGTCACGATACGATACAATATGATGTGATACTGCAAACTTTATTGTCAGATTTCTCTGAAATTATAATACGCAGTAGATATACTAGTCACTGAAAGTGTCACCCAAATATCTGATTCCCTGTGTCCCTCAATGAGCCGCCAGTTAGTTTTTGTCTTTTCGCCTCATCAAACGAAACGTTCCCAGCAGGAAACGCGGTGCGGCGAGCGGGGGTCGCAAAAAAAAAGCTCGTCGACTTCGCGGCAACTCTCGGACAAAGCGGACATAATGCCCCGTTTGATAACACAGTTAGAGAGAAAATGAGGCGGGACGCCGGGAGGGCCCGCGGATTGAAGTGTTTTTTCCCTCTTCCTTGTTCGAGTTCACACTCGGGTCCATCTGGTGGCAGGTGGTTCGGAGCAGCTGAATAGGCAGCGCTCCAGACTCTGCTCCTCGCTCATCACACATGGCTAACTTATCCGAACAGACACAATGCGAGCGGCGACGACACTCACCGCGCCTGTAATCTCTGTCAGGGATGAGACTTTGATTCAGAGTGGGGTTTCCAACACATTTGTCCACAATTTTTTTTTCTCTTTTTTTCCCCCTCCTCCGTTTCCCCCGTCCCCTCCTCTCCTTTCCTGTTGGGGTTCTGTGGCGGCGTGGGCATTGTGTGTGTGTGTGTGTGTGTGTGTGTGTGTGTGTGTGTGTGCGTGCTCACACAGACGGGGTGGGCTGGCAGGGGTCACGGTTCGCCGGCCCGCCTAGATCCATCAAGAGGAACAAAGCGGGGGGAGAGAGGAGAAGCAGTGCCAAGCCCCCCCCCTCCCTTCCCCTCCACCTCCCCCCTGAAATCAAAGACCAGGTTTGGGATTGGGATTCGCTCCAAAAAGCTGGACCCATTTTGATGGTGCAAGAGGGGAAGGGGGGGGGGGGTCTCGGGGTGCAAGGAGGGGAGGAGGGGGTGGGGGTGGGGGGGGGACTAAAAACAATAATCAAATCCACAGCGTCTGAGGACTCGGGCCGGTTCGAGAAGCCCTCGCCGAAGCCTCCGCATGCAGCGTCCCTCCTCGTCTTTCCCTCCTTTGAAGTCTGCTTGCTTTTGTTCTTTACATAACTTGATCTGATTTTTGAAAGGCTAATTTGTATGCATTTTGGGAGGGGGGAGGGGGTAGGGGGGGGTGGGGGGGCAGAACCGCCACCCAGAATTCCACAGGGGTGGGGGGGGGGGGGTTGGGAGCTGACAGGAAGGTCAACACGATTGGCCACAGGAAGAAAAAAAAAAATAATACAAGCAAAGCCAAAGCATACGATAAGTGCCTTTGAATTATTGTCGCTCTGTGCAAATTTGATGACAATGGCGGAGTGGTCAGGGGGCTGAAATCCCTTTGCAAACAGAGGCTGTGCGGGCTTTGGTGGTCTGCATTTTGCTGTCAGTTTCCCCCCCGGGGGAAGAGACAGCAATGAGCTGCACAAGCAGATATGAATAAACACTTCAAAGACTCTTTGACTTGGCTGATTCACATGAGCCGGACCCTTGTGTGTTTGTGTCATTTGTGATCAAAATGATGCACACTTACACCTTATCAGTGTGCAGCTGTTCACAAAGTAATGAATCAGTTCCACACAATGAATATACTTTTACTGTAAATACATGATACATTTCGTGAGCTTAGAATTATAAGGTTCTATCTGCCTTCAGGATAGTTCTGAGATATTGAGCTTCAAAGTTTTCATCATCCATTGAGATGGGTCCTTTTGTTTTAGGAATTACTGACTCAAAAATCATTATTTTCAAATAACACCACATATATGTCAACAGGCACTCATAGAATAGGTTCATGCGACTAACTCAGTTTTGACAAAAAGGTCAGATAGAACCTTATAATACCAAGGTCACGATTTATCATTGTCAATTTTGAGCACATTGGTGAACAAGAAGTGAGTTGTAACAAATAGAAAAAGGAAGCAGATGTTCATCATCTTTATATGTCGGCATTTTAGGGCCACTGTAAAAACAATAAAAATCTAATATTTAGAGAAAAAAGTCATAATGTTTTGAGAAAAAAGTCATAATATGAGAATTTTGAGAAAAAAGTTCTTGAAATCTTAGAATCAAAATCGTATCTTTGCACCTTAACCCAGTGATCACGTGGATTATAAATACACTGTTACAAATTGGTAAGAAATCTACTATTTATGTCATCTTTTAGGAACAAACCAATGGCATGCATTGTAGACATGACTGCATAGATTAGAGGCTTTGGGATAGAGTTGTCACAGACTGCAGGTATAACACAGACAAACGCTTCAGCAAGTGTACAAAATTCTTTACAGAGCGTAAAACAGACAAAAGGAGACTCTGCAAGTTTCATCGAGTTCAATCTAAAAAAACGTCTCTAATGCCGAGGAAATTAAATATAAGACCTTTTAAGATTTTTTGCTCCTGACATGAACATGAAAATGAAAAAACACTCTTGTCCTATCCGTGACTGGGCTGATTTCTCACAGTGACATTTTGAAGATTTTTAGGTAACACTTTACAATAAGGGTACATTAATTAAGGGTTAGTTAATGCTTAATAAGCAATAATAATAATAATGCATTTTATTTGTACTGCACTTTTCATTCATAGTGAATCTCAAAGTGCTACAGAGTTAAAAACAAAAAAACAAAAAAAAAACGAAGAAAAAAGAGATTGCTAACGAAAGTTATACATCATTTAATAGTCATCTTTATAAACTATGAAATAATGTATAAATTAATACCTTAGTTGACATGAACACATTAGTAAATTATTACCAGACACATTAGTGTCTGTTAATTAACTTAACTAAATAACTGTTAATTAAGGGTTAGTTAATGATTATTAAGCATTAACTAACCCTTAATTAATGTACCCTTATTGTAAAGTGTTAACGATTTTTAAAACTGAATTTAAGACTTAAAAGGCTGAATTTCAGAGTCAAATTCAAGACGTTTTAAGACGTATTTCAGGACGTGCAGACACCCAGGAAAAAGTTACACAATATTTGTCAGTAATAAATTAGAACAACCTGAGAGTTGTTATTACAGAAAGCAATTTTATAAAAGTTTCAAGAAGAGTTTTAAAAGAAGCATGTCATGCCAGTTCGCCATGATGTGACGCCTGGAATCGAAACCTGCTTCTGCACGTGTGTAAATAAACAAGCAAAACACGTTTTCACCGTGAGGCCGAGCGCTTTCGGGCGTTTTGCGGCGGCGGCGGCGGCGTGCCTTTAGACGAAGAGGCGAGGAGGCGAGGAGGCGAGGGAGGAAGGAGGGACTTTTCATCAACCTTGAGCTTTAATGACTTCCTCGAGGTGCTTTTTTGACTGCCGTCCAGAGGCCCGGCGGGAGGGGAAGCCTTTCTCCTCGGCCTTGGCCTCGTGCCAGGGTGACAATCAATGTCTCTGTGTCTCTTCTGTGGGAGATTATTTCTAAGGTCTCCCCCCCACCCCCCACTTTTTTTTTTTTTTTTTTTTTTTTATTGGAGGAAATGGTATTTGGAAGCTCAAACAGGATGTCCTGCTGGCTGGCCTGGACTCTGAACCGTTCCAGTGCCCCCCCCCCCCCTCCCTCCTCACCCCCTCACCCCCCCCTCAGGCTCCATTCTTCCTCTCTGGTCACCCCTCTCCCCCTCCTCCTCCTCCTCCCTCAGCTCCCCTCATTCTCTCAGAGGAAAATGGCTTAAGTTAATCCAGGAGGTCTAAGCAGTCACTTTCTCTTTTCCTCGTTCCTCGCCGCCCTGGAACGGTGGTGAAATAAAACACGAGTGAAAGTTTCCTTTAAATGGAACCACTATGGTTCCATTTAAAGATGCAGTAAGTACGATTTTTGCTCCCTGATGGTACAAAATGACCATAATATATCTGGGGGATGGGGGGGGGGGGGGGGGGTAGGGGGGTGTCACATTTCAGCTACGAAGGCTAAGAAGCCTTGTTCTCAAGTGGAAAAAGCAAATGACAAAGCAGCGTTATTATTCCAGTAATTAGCATGATGATAAACAGTATTACCTCTTCACTAGACATTTAGCTAGCTCACACCAGCTCCTCTATTTCAAATGAGATAAACCTGCTGAGGTGAGCTTTCCAGTTCAAATGCCATGAGTCAGAGGTGTGACCAAGTCAACTTTGCTCGAGTCCCAAGTCAGTGTCAAGTCTTGATGCACAAGTCTCAAGTCAAGTCCCAAGTCTAAATGTAGATTACAAGTCAAGTCCAAGTCAAGTCCATGTCATTAATGTCAAGTCCCAAGTCTAAATGTAGAACAGCAAGTCAAGTCAGAACAAATCAAGAGTCCAGTATCAATTTAATATCTTAAAGAAAACTAAATATCTAGGACTTTTCAATGCAATACGTTTTTAATAGGATAAAAACTTGGTAAAAGCATCATGAGTTTGATTTCTAGAATCAGTTTCAACTTCAGTAAATTCAATCATTCCATACAAATTCAGAAAACAGAATTTAAATTCAGTCGTCTGCTGGAACAAATCTCATCACTTTCAATCTAAGTCATTTACAATCTCGAAACCCATCGTCTATCGGTCTGACGACGATTAGACTCTGGGGGCGACGGCCAATATTTCGGGGTTTCCGGTGTAGCCAGCGGACATCCGGGCCAAGACTTCCTCTTCCGTGCTCCGGTCATTGTTTACAGTCCGATTAGCAACTTGAGACGCGAGAATGGAGTGTAGAGAGGACGTCTCATATGCAGATATCTGTTTATAGAGATTAGCTGAAATGTCGTCTGGACCTAAAACACCTACAAAAAGTATCGATGTTTGTGTGTTGTGTGGAGAAATGTTCGACTCTCGCGTCTCAAGTCCGCTGGCTACACCGGAAACCCCGAAATATTGGCCGTCGCCCCCAGAGTCTAATCATCGTCAGACCGATAGACGATGGGTTTCAAGATTGAGTCATTTATACAAACACAAGACCTCAAGTCAAGACTTTAGAAACCTTTTCAAGTCATCAAAGTACAAGTCAGAGTCATGCATCAAGTCTCAAGCAATTCAAATTGTGACTGGAGTCTGACTCGAGTCCAAGTCATGTGCCTTGAGTCCCCACCTCCCCCACCTCTGATTTTTAAAAACACAATACATTTACAGACATATACTTCTATACAGTATACTGTATATTGGCTATAGTATGTACTGTATATAGTATAGCATGGTGGATGCTATTTTCTGGTGCTAGAATCAATTCTGCCCCATTTTGTATGCCATCTGATTAGCTTCTCGGTTGCTTTGTTCTGGTTAGTTGTTGGGTGTGTTCCAGTTGTTCCAAGTATTAGCAGTATTGTAGTAAATCCCAATTTTAATGTGCCAAATGTAAAATATGTAAGAGGACAATAGAGAAAAGGACTTCTAGCATGGGTTACTTGAACTCCAACTGGTTACTTGGACTCGAATACTGAGCACTTGAGACATGACCTTGATGACTTAGACTCAAACATTGAGGACTTGGGACTCCACTTGGACTCAGGATTTGGTGACTCAACTAGTACACCGGTAGCTAGCTACAAGCTAAAAACTGTTGCAGTCCCTTTTCCCAAATGATTAGCATTCCGCTAGCAACAGTGAATATAAAGAGTATCAGAAGGACGAAAATTAACAAAGGTGGTGTTATTTAATGTGTTTTATTTCATGGAACAAACGTAGTATAGTTAGTGAACCTCTATGTAGTGCAGACTATTTTTTGGCAAATCCCATTCATATTTCCCATAGGGATTTTGGACTACACACCGAATAGCAGAAATGCTAACTTACAGCCTATAAAAAAGACATCAGACTTCGCCTCTCTATAAGACCAGACAACAGAATGTAATGTTCTTGGAAAAGGGACTTGACTGTAAAGTTCCCCTAACACCATGATACTACACTAACAGAATTAACTACAAACGCAATATATGGGGCTAATATTAGTGTTTCATTAAAAAAATCAGATCCAGCCAGTGTCGTCCACCTCCAATATGATGATGCAGCTTGATTGATTACATATTAATAACATATTTCAGAGGCTTTTCCACCCTGCCAAGAATAAACGTATGGGGGAAACAATGAATAATTGTCATTTTTTGGGCTTTTGAATTGAATATCAGCACAGACCATCGGCTATTGGCAGCTTCAATTCAAAAATATTGGTACTGGCCTTCAAAAACCCATATCAGTCGAACCCTAGACAGCACACAGGGCCACAATGGTAATCCCATTTGGTTTCCACATGTCTCTCAACCCTTATATGAATCTGATTAATACAGTACAGCAGACTATAGATAGCAATCTGCTATATAAATGTTGCGCTTTGTTCAGCTTTCAGCCGGTTGCCATTCAGTATGTCTGCAGCCATACGGAGGGGCGATGACAGTGGAACAGTAGTCGCCCTGAATGGGATGAAACGAGAAGATCTGAGCATTGCGGAGTGTCATTTCCAAGGTTTAGATGAGGCACCACAGCTGGAAACGTCTGCGTCAGTATCAGAATCTCTCGTAGATTGCTCTCGTAGGTCCCGTTAAACATAAAACAACATAAAATTATAAAAGTAGAATATTAAAAAAATGTATTATGTAAGATTTTTCCTGCTCCATGGCACAAAATGACCATAATAAAGTATATCTGCGGGGGGTTTTGATCAATGCCAGTTCCAGAGACTTGTGTGGGAAGAAAAGCGATAAGGTGGATAAAGCTCATAGATTAGTTATTGTACCTTTAAAAAATCTTCTTAGTAACATCTGTAAATAAAACTGTAGGGCAGGAATGGGCAGTTTCATATTCATATAGCCTAAGTATATTCATACAGACCACATTGACTTCAGTTACCAAGACCTACACCGACTCTCACTGTGATTTCAGGACACTTAGTGCATTTTGTGGCGCTGCTGGAAAGTGCTTTTCTTTATTTTTCCCAATGTAAATTCATGTTCACCTGACCGAGATGTAATTACGGTAACTGGGGCTTTTAAAGTGGGCCTCCTGCCTGCGATACCTGTTTTATCGGGAGTCTCGCCCAAACCCATCTGTTCTTTGTGGGTGAGCTTTGAAATGTCACACAAAATTAATTACAACTGTGGAATATGTCAGGAGCCATAATGCTTTAAAGCAGGTATACCAGGGGGAAGACGCTTCGGTGCCTTGGATCCTAGGTGTGTCTCTCTAAAGACGATTCCTCTTCATTTTCATTGTCAGAAGTCATGCAATCTCGGAACCCGTCGTCTATCGGTCTGACGGCGATTAGACTCCAGGGTTTCCGGTGTAGCCAGCGGACATCCGGGCCAAGACTTCCTCTTCTGTGCGCCGGTCATTATGTTTACAGTCCGATTAGCAACTTGAGACGCGAGAATGGAGTTGGAGTTGAGAGACGACGTCTCATATGCAGATATCTGTTAATAGAGATTAGCCGAAATGTCGTCTGGACCTAAAACACCTACAAAAAGTATCGATGTTTGTGTTTTGTGTGGAGAAACGTTCGACTCTCGTGTCTCAAGTTGCTAATCGGACCGTAAACAATGACCGGCGCACGGAAGAGGAAGTCTCGGCCCGGATGTCCGCTGGCTACACCGGAAACCCCGAAATATTGGCCGTCGCCCCCAGAGTCTAATCGTCGTCAGACCGATAGACGATGGGTTCCGAGATTGGAAGTCATGTGACTTGACTCCAGTGTCTTTTGATGATCGTTTACGTAATTCTGACATTAGATTACATTTCTAAAAATCCATAATCACAGCACAAATACAGTGATTCACTGTTATCAGAACTAGGCCATAATAGGTGATACAATGAATAACCAATACAAATATTGGTTATTCAGCAGCTCCTCTGTAATTAATGAGTGTATGATGGATACACAGCGACACAGAATATACTGTTAAACTCTCAGATCTTAGAAATCTATACACAGTAGGTAGCCACCGTTTTATATTATAGGCTTAGTACTTGGGTTCGATTGATATGGACTTTCATCGATATTCGATATTCAATAGCGATACTCAAAATTTTGACATACCCCATTTGGACTCATTGTTAGCATCGAGAGGCCTAGCAACAGGAGCTCGCCATTTCAACCAACCGCTGACTCTGGAGCCAATATTCCCTGTGGGTCCAAGAACTACAGGTATGTAAGAGCCAAATTATACATAGGTCCAAAATTGCCACACTTACCCTTTAAACTTGACAATAACAACTATTCAGTGTTTCCCCTAGAATTGTATTCTTGTCAGGGTGGAAAAGCCTCTGAAAGCATTTAGACTCCAAACACTGTTAAAAAAAAGAAGAAGAAGAAGAGATAAAACCAATCAAAGGATCCAACCCATGCAGACAAAATGCAGCTCCAACTCGCAGAACTTTAAAGGTTCAGGCTTGAATGTGGTGTAGCCGGTTAATAGTGGGTGTTGGGCAGGATTAATGAGGTAATGAAGAGGTGTTTGATGGGAGGTGGAAGCACGATGCGGGTTGAGGACTGGAGACTTACTGCAGCTTTTATGACCCTACAGCCTCGAAACACATTGTGTCTACAGGAAATCCAGCGTTTGCCTCTTGGGCTGTGGCTGTCAGTCATTAGCAAACCTGCCAGGCACACACACTGATGTCGGTCATGTCAGTTAAAACACACATTTATAGTTGATGCTTACAAAGTTTTTACTTTTTTTTTTTTTTTAATGTATGGATCTTCCTACAGTATATTGGCTTTTTATTAAATAGTTGTTTGTTTGTCTTTCTTTTCTTTTTTTTTTAATCTTTTTGCTATGCTTATTTTATCAGTACCTTCAGTTTAATTTGAATGTTTTCTTCCTTGTGAAGCACTTTGTAACTGGTTTTGAAAGGTGTTCTATAAATGAAGTTTATTATTATTATTATTATTATTATTATTATTATTATTATCATTATAAATATCAGATATCGGCTAGTCAGTGTTGTCTGCCTCTTGAAAACCTTTTTCTTTGTACATTTTAGTTATTTGTTCAATGATGTTTTCTGTAAATTATTCATTTAAAGGCAGTAATGTCTCCCAGAGTTTCCCTACCATTGAATAGGTGAGACAGGTGACTGCTAACACTAGAAGACTTTCATTAGCAGAGAGTTTTAGTGTCCCATGATGGTCTAAATGCGGTTTCAGAGGCAAGACAAGAATACAATTCTGGGAAAACACTGAATACTTGTCATTTTTTGGCACTGAAATTGAACAATTTAAGGATACTGATTTTTGGCACAAAATACCCTCCATATTTCAAAAACCCACATTAGCCTGAACTCTTGTTGCAAATCATCATATTTGCACCATGGACACATGACAGAGGAGTGCTAATATGATTAGACCAAAATCATATTTTCCAAATTCCTTAGCATTCCTACTGCCTTAACTCATATCTGGCACCTGGACTGCTGTGAAGACGGTGTATAGTATGCTAGTGGAATATTTTAAAACATCCAAGACTCGCCTTTTACTTCCATAAGAATTAAAAATAACACAGCTTTAAAAAAGTAAGGTTAGTATCATGGGTTTTTAAGGGATTTATTCATGGATTGATTCGTGGAGACACTAGAAATTAAGGGATTTATATGCCTTCTATGCAGGTTTACAGGTTATTTATGAGTTATTAATGGAATGTTCCTGTCTCCCTGAATTTTACATTAAATTAGAAAGTAAGGAGTCAAACATTAAGGTGTGTTTAAGGTGGTTTTGATGGGGTCTCCTCCATTAATAACTCCCTTAACTCATTTTTGGGGGATTTCGCATGAATTAAGGGGTGAATTCATGTAACTGTAAGGGTGTTTTAATGGATTACTGGTTCCTGGATTATCACAGTCTTTCTTGTAATCACAGTTTATTTCCAATCCAGTGGATGTTTCAGGTTCGCAAACCAAAAAAAAAACATGCCTTGCACATAAAAAAAACGGCTTTGCACCTGAACTAAAAATAGCCGAACACTGATGAACACCCGCTAATTCCTCCAGAATTAGAGACACGTTGAACAACATTGAACATGTACGCTGTGGAAAAGGAGACGGAGCACATCAGGCAGGAACAGGTTGTTCCAATCCACGCCTGGTAAGATGCATGACATGGAGGCTGATGAAAGCGTACGCATGATACTTCCTCTGTTAAAAAAAACAACAAAAAAAAACGGCTACAATAAATGGGGAGATTGGACGACTTCCAACTCCAACTTTGCTTCTATCAGACCACCCACTCGGACCGACATAAAAACCACATGCACAAGTTTTGTCATCTACTAGAGGAGGGGGAGCAACTTTCTGACCCCAGGATCCCACTTCAGACTATTAGAGAGCATCACAGTAGGATGCCTTTAAATGTTTAAAGTAACAATCTGCGACTTTTTCATCTAAATAAATGCCTGTTTTGCTCCTGTCTATTCCCAACTGCTGTAACACAATAGTGATTCAACCTATAGCCAGTTCATGAAAGCTTTTACATTTGCTCTTCTAAACACCCCACACACACACACACACACTATAAAGACAACAGCTTCTTTTATTTACCCCAACTGGTACTGTATTCAATATAGGCAACCTCTTAAGCCTCAGGCCCTTTCCAAATAATAGCACTTGATTGAAATCCTATCATATAATTGGATTTTTTTTTTTTTTTTTAGGCCTATTTGATCTACGCTACGTTTCTCTTTAGGCCTATAGAATTTTCAGTTTCTCGGAAATTAAAGGGCATGAGCTTCTCTTAAAGGGAATGTGATTGGCCCGCTGCGAGCGCCAACCCGCAAGAATTTACTAATGTAAGGAACCTGGCAACCCAGTGGACAGGTGGAAAGAGGGGTAATTTACATATTCTCCAGTCAGAATACATGCAAGAATATGGACCTGAATGTTTTCGCTTTTTACTCTCATTACTTGGCAATAATACTCTTGTCAGTATTCTACATTGTGAGCATGGATATGAAAACACCCATGATCAGAGAGGAAAACACCCTAGTGGGTATTATGGAGTTGAAACAATAGGTTCCACCACTTTCTGCTCTGTAGTGTACGTACATAAGAATAAAAAAACAAGAAAAAGCAACAAAGATGACTATGGTGGCATTTTCATGACAAAACTCGATCTTAAATTCAAAGTTGAAGTTCATTCCCCACACACTGCGCTCAAGGTTCATTTAGTTTCGACAGTGTCCATGAATTTCATTGGTTACTGTGGAGTCCCCGCACTTGTCAGAGACCGTGTTGTGATTGGCTTGTACCCTGTGCAACAAAGTCAACGCACATTAAAGAAGATGAAGAGAGATGAGGGTTGAAGCGGACAGTTTTTTTTCCCTTATTGTAAACAGTGGCTATGTGCTAGAAGGGCACCAGGTTTCAAAGGGTAACAGACAGCCAATCACAACACAGTTTCGGACAAGTCTGGGGACTCTACAGTAACCAATGAAATTTATGGACACAATAGCCCAGCGCTATTTGACTATTTGGCTGCTCCTACCAGTTGTGTAACACAACATAAGTGTAATCCACCACCTGATCCACAACTCAACAATTTAGAAAACGGCACTATTTTAATACCCAACTCATTCAGAATGAAGCATCTCTTTTTAAGATATTTAAAATGTTATAAAATTGTTTAAAACACCTACTTTGACATCACTGATTGGGGGTGTGGCCAGAAGTGCAACGTGCTTTACAGTTTCAACCCATAAGTTTAAAGAGTTTTCTGCTCCATGTGATTTAGTGTTGGATTTGCCCTTTAACTTCAAAGCTGCATTATTTTCATTTAAAAATACCTGCCTAAATCATAAAGTGGGACATCAACAGAGAGGAACATCCCATCTCCACTAAAGTTAAAATCTGGTGTCAGTATGGTCACTGGTGGGAAATCTTCTCCACACAACTAAGAAGAAGACATTTAGTTTAGCGATGTCACCTCACATGATTTCTGGGTAATGAAGTCCTCAAATTCAAGCTGTTAGCTCAGTGCAGCTTTAAGGATCCACAGGTATGCAAACTTGGCTGCAAAAACCAATGCAAAGTTCTTATAAAACATCCTAATTTTCCCTACAGTGGGTTACACAAACTAGTTGACTGTAATCTAAGGAAATCAAAAAGTTAGGGAAGAAGGCCAATATCTACCAAGAAATGAAAAATAACATATTTGAACCAAAATGGACATCTTTGGGCTAAGAAATTGAATTTGCGCACCATGACACAATATATACAGCCATTTCAGTCACGTGAAAAAAACATCGGAACATCCACAGGTTGCACATGAACTCATCTGTACATCATACAGAATATTTATTGTATGTCCTCAGAATACACAAGAAGCCGTAAGACAGACATAGGGCCAGAAAAAAAACCCTTTAAGGTCTTTTAGAAAGGACCGCCGATATTCTCCGTTCTGAAAGTCAACTTCAGTTTGTCAGACTGGCAATGGGACAATGTGTCCTCCGTTACAAACGAAACAAAAGGCATTTCTCTTCGGAAAAAAAATTAATGCTGAGCTTTGATTTTGACAACTGAAACTCCCACAAAATAAATAAAAAGATCTAACGTCTTACACCCGTAACAGTACCTTTCCGCCAAAAAAATTCCCCATCGGCTCCGTTCTTTTTTTTTTTTTTTTTTTTTTGTTTATTTATTTTCCCGGAGGTGTAATCAGTTGGCAAAACATTTGATGATATTTCCTTTAAATCGTACAGACTCCCACGTTATTCGTAGCATCCTGAACCAACTGAATTCAATTGGCCCTGTAGCGGAAAAGAGGCCGACGTAACCAAGACAAAAGCTTGAGGCCGATGAAGAGGCCGAGCAAGAGCGGGTCGAAGGACCTGCTGCAGCACATCATCTCTGGATTCGTAGTACCGTGAAGTTTTGGTAAAAAAAAAACAACAACTTATTTTCGATTGTATAACGGGAACATTCAACTCAGTGATTTGTGCTTAGCTCGCTCCAGCAGGTACTCATCACTTACTTCATATAGGTACAAAAGTATGGAAGTAAAACAGTGCCAAAATAAGTTGCACTTGAGGTTGTAACATGACTCGCAAATTTCTAACACAAACACGCAAATGTGTACTCCAATGCGTAAAGTTGAAAAGAAAAATGCATGTGTGCGCGCGATACAATGTGCAAACTTGCGATGTATCCGAAGTACGCATTTGTAAATACGTATTCAATCTTGCCACATTCTAATAATAGAAGTATGACAGCTTGAGGTGTGATTCTGCTATAAGACCTCGTCCAAATGGCTGCAAATATTTAATCATTCAAAAAAAGGAAACGTCGGTTATGGCCCGTAACGTCAAATGCATTTGTTTGCAAAGGTGTTGCACATTTGCGAATAGCTGTCTACAACTACAAAATACAAATTGTATCGCACACATTTTGTCTTTCAGCTTTACAGACTGCAGTATAAATTTGCGCATTTGTGTTGCAAAATTGCAAGTCCTCACACACCTTATAACACGAGTCCAAGTTATTTTGGCACTCTCTTATTCCCATACAAAATGATTTTTTTTCGTTATGACATTTGATTGCGATTCAAGTCGTCTTTGACAGAAATTCGATACCTCAGTTACGCTCAACTGTCGCACAGATTGAAAGAGATGCCTGTTGTGAAGTGCTTACACAAAGTCTCATTCTGTTGGTTTTTTTTTTTTTTTGCCGTTTCACATACACACACACACCTGCAAATCAAATTCAATAAATAAGACTTACAATGTCGTAAGGCAGTGTTGACCATGCATTTGTCACAATGAACAACAAATCCAAGAAACATACATGGTAACAATATGCACATTCATTAAGAGCAACGAGGTTGCCGCTTTTTCCCCCCAGGTTTCTTTTTTTTCTTTTTTTTTTTTTTTTAAATCAACTGAAGTTTTCAAGGCTTTTCTGGGTGATCTCCTGGTCGACAGGGCTCATCACCATGACACTTGGCTCTGGTTTTCGGCGGTGGGACACCCTCCTCATCAAGAGAGACAGCAACTGGACCCGGCCACAGCGGGGGGGGGGGGCTTTTTGCATTGCAGCGAAAAGTTCAAGTTTATTTCAAAAAGGACAAAAAAAAAGAGTATGTGGAGAAAGACATCAACTTTCATCTTCCACAGCAGCCAGCTGCTCAGAGCCTCAGGACAGTCCGGAGGTTTCCAGGTAACTCTGGAGTTTCCTCACTGTGCTTCTGTCCAACGAGCAAAGGTCAAAGTCAAAAGTAGTGTTTGTGATGTGGAAGTGTCCGGTCTCTTCGATCAGGTTCACAATCTGGAAAACAGAGAAAATGAGTAAGCAGCTGTGTTTTTTAAAAATCGCAAATTCATTCTCACTGGACAGTTCAGTTGTTTAAATGTGAAAGGTAACGCAAAGTGCTATAGGATTAGATTGAAATCCGTTTGTCGATTTACCAATATTGACCTTTTATTAAAAATCTGATCTGGTCCAGCCAGTGTGGTCCACCTCTGATAGGATGGATATGATGCAGTTTGATTGATTACATATTTATTGTAGACTTGATCAATACTACACTGGTTGTCTATGGGAAGCCCTTAACCTTAACTGATTTTAATATAACCTTTAATCTGATTCCACACAAGAATGCATGAATATGTTCATTTGTGTACATTCATACATGTACATTTTGATCAGATTCCAGTATGAAAGTATTATTCATTATTTTCAGTCTGGGTTTCAAAAGATGTCCCATGATGGGTCTAAATGCTGTTTCGGAGGCTTTTCCCCCCCAAAAAAAATCACTTAACTCTTTTGATCACTTAATTTTGTGTAGGGGGTTGAAAATGGTTGAATTTAAAGATATTGAATATTTGCAGAAAATATAGTAGAGTACAGTAGTTTAAGTCCTAAAAATGTCCTAAAATATCAGTATCGTCCCTCAAAACCCATATCTGTCGAACCTTAGTGCCTTACACTGAGTTGAAGCAAGCTTTCAGGCTTTCAGGCTTTCAGGCTTTCAGGCTGTGGCCTCCAGGCTCAGAGCCTCAGTCTGCTGATCCAGAGAAATATTGGTCGACAGAACACAATACAGAGTAATTAAAAACTCATTTGTGGGAAGCAGCGGGTGGTGCGTGGGTTTTTTTTTCACCACATCGTAGAAGGAAAGTGGAGCTTGCACTCTCATCCCCAACAGTGTACTATGACTGCAGTAGTGGTGGTGGGGTATGGGGGGTGGGGGTGGGGGTGTTATTGGTTCCAGACTCTCTCCCCAGCGGTGAAAAGCAAGCTGGGGGTGGGAGTCCTGGTGATTATGAGGGACTCCAGCCCATGTGTCTGGATGCAGGCGTAGCGTTGGAAAAAAAAAAAAAAAAAAAGGGGGGGGGGGGGGGGGGACCCGACCTGATCCCTTTCACACTACAAAGCCTCGGCCCCTCCATGTGGAAAGCATTGCCGGCCCCCGTTGTTATGACAGAGCGGATCCGAGTCGGGCGCTCGCTCCGACTCGCTCCGGTCGGGCGGGTGCCGGTCTGGCCCCCGCGTCCTCGTGTTCGGTGCCGTTTATGATCTCCTTCAACTGGAAACGGCTACCAAATTTACGCAGCGTACGACTATCTCGAGACACGCCATCTGCATCACAGGTTTCCCCCACGATATGAGATTGTTTTCCAATTTGCGGTGCCCCCTTCCCCAGTATGCGAGGCTGCAGAGTTAATCATTTCCATCTCTTGTAGCAGAGGAAGTGGAACCAGTTGGTGAACTTTAGTGGATTAGCTTGATTACGGTGCGAGTTAACGCTGTGCGTGGACGGTGGCGTGTTGGACGGTGCCGTGTTGGACGGTGCCGTGTTGGACGGTGCCGTGTTGGACGGTGCCGTGTTGGACGGTGCCGTGTTGGACGGTGCCGTGTTGGACGGGCTTTTTCCCCCTCGGAGCCGAACGTCTCGTCGGGCAGAGCGAGGCGGAACTTGGCAGCCGCCGCCGGGAAGATCCATTAATGCGGTCATATGATAGGCCTTGAGAGTATAAGCAAGGAACATGCAATCTCTTAGGTGGAAAGAGGTTAACCAAATAATTCATTGTTTCCAGATGAAGCCCCAGATTACGGAGGATTCTGTGACCGATCGGAGCTTCTCTTCAAATCCGACGCAACGATGCGGCTGACGGATGGCAGTGGCTTGCAAGGATTTTATCCTGAGATCAGTGAAAACAGGGGAAAGCCGTCCAACACATGCATCAGTAATCTGATGGGGCTTTTTTCTGGATGTGTTACCTCTCTAACATGGGTAGAAATCAGCCATGACATCAGAGCCTGGGGCCAGTTGCACAAAACACCCTTAAGTCTTCTCCTTAAGGTTTCCTTAAAATGTTCACTTAAGTATTTAAGGTTTTCTCCTTATCTTGGTCTTATACTTAAGGAGTCCCTTAAAGTTAGTTAAACCGTCAAAAAACCTTAGCAACCAAAGTAAGGGGAAAAAAAAACAAACTTAAGGTACCTCTGACTCTGTCTTAACCGCAACATGGCCGAGTTTATGGTGATAAATGAAGAAGTTGTCGTATTTTTTTTGGACCTCTTGGATGAACCTCTTCACCACACTTCTTGAATTAATTTTCGTTGCAATTTCCTCCCACATTCGTTGTTTTCTGTTTGCTGTTATTTGCGGATCAAATTTACTTTTCAGTATGTGCTTTCTTTTATTGTATTCCTCCAGAAGTATAATCTTTTCCTCCTCTGACCAATTTGGTGTTATTGTCTTCTTTTCTTCTGCCATTTTTTTTACTATCTATAGGCCAACTTACGATAACAGGTATCACAAGCGCAAACAAACGGTCTCCATGGAAACTGTAGAATTTTACTGCTGTAAAATCTCTTTCAATGTAGTAAATGCCGTTAACTAAGGAAATCTTTAAAGGGATTCTGTGCAACACCCTTAAGTAAGTCCCTCAGCTAAGGAGAAATTAAGGCTTAAGCTTCATACTTAAGGAGAAAACTTAAGGTGTTTTGTGCAAGCGGCCCCTGAACCTCAGACGAATTAAATGGTTTTCACTCTGATGAAAAACACATTTGTTGGCCCTCTTTATGAAAGCGGTGGCTTTTCATCAGCGTACACAGCGATGCTTTTGATACTTTGAAATCATTTGAAACTTTCGAGTGCGAGTCGTTATCCAACCACTACAGTACACTCATTAAAAGGAAAAATCCACCCTACAACACTTCAACAGCTATTGGCGATGTGCCTTGCACTTCTGGGTCCATTTTGTTGTGTGGTGGCGTATTTGTCTTATTCCCGTGGATAATTGGCCAAACGTAGACATGATGTCACGTCAGGTTATTGCCAGTGCAGCTGAAATGGAGTTTGATATGAGAAAATGTTTCAGGATCTAAAACATCAGCGGTAAACGTCAGGTTTTGGTGTCAGTCCCTCAGAATCAAAGAGCGAGGGCTTCTTCTTTCTAGAGCCGCCATGTTGCACCGAGAGACGTTCAACAATCATACAGGGAGAGATCCATGGCAGAAGAGGAGAGAGACCAATTTCTCCACAGACAGAAGAGCATCAATAGACCAGAATGCAATGCAGCTACAAGACATGCCGCGTTTTGAGTAAGGGGTGCCATTGATTGAAAGCAACAAGCTCACGGCCCTTCTCTGGAGCTTGTCAAAAGGCATTCTGGGAAATGTAGGAGACTAGAAGTAGACGAGGCAGGTTGAGGGAAAGCAGGTACACCAAAAAAAACTAAAAACTGGAACACTTGATCACAATATAACTCCTGGAATGCTTTGCGTCACAGACTGATGATGCAACAGTGCATGTGCAGTGTGTGTGTGTGTGTGTGTGTGTGTGTGTGTGTGTGAATTTTTCCTTCAGCAGCCAGGACTCAGCAGCTCACCTGTTGCAGTATATGACCTTCTCTTAGTGTCATGAGTCTTCTGTGCAGTTCCACCAGCTCATCCAGGTACGCCTGCAAAACACACAGCGACTCATTAATGCTTACTGATCACTATTATACTTTTTTTTTTTTTGACCAGCATTTATTATGCTAGACTCAAGCTAGAAACACTGAGCACACACACATTTCGACGTATATTTCATATAAGCTGCTGTATATTTATGTCTCAAAACACACACACACTTCCTAACAAAGCATAAAGAAAATTCTGTACCTTGTCACAATCTAAATTTTTGTTCTTGTCCTGCTTGGTCTGCTTGGTGGGACTCTTCACTTCCAGTATCTGGTAGAGAACAGCACAAACACATTGAGTAAAAGCAGTTTCTAACACGGCGTTATTATGGTTGAATGATATATCAGTTTGCAAATATTGGCCTTCTATGAATTATTGGATATCAACCAATCAGTGTTGTCCATCTCTGATATGATGGAGGTTGCTCCCTGACCACAGCTACAGAGAAATAGAAGAAAAGCTGCCATGAAATGTTATTTTCTTTTTACATTTTATCTATAAATTTCATTGTTCAACTATGTTTCTTGCAAATTAATTATTAATTTAAAAAGGCCCAATATATCCCATGTATTCCTCTACCACTGAACAGGTGTGGCGGGTCACATTGCCTTAAAGAGCTGCTAACCCTGAAAGAATCTCATCAGTCTGGGTTTCAGTGGAGAGTTTTAGTGTCCCATGATGGATTAAATGCTGTTTCAGAGGTTTTTCCACCCCGACAAGAATACAATTCTGGGGTAAAAGTTGAATACTTGTCATTTTTTGGCATGAAAATAGTCAAATTTAAAGATACTGAACATTGGCACAAAGTGTCAGCTATTGGTCTTAGGTCTTAAATATTTAGGTCTAAAAATATCAGTATCAACCTAAAATCCAATAGTGGTCGGTTCATGCAAATGTGCTCATACATGGTTCCCCCTGCGAAAAAAATCTTATGAATCACCTTACCTGGTTATTACTGGTCTTTAATAAGGGCGGGGCCTCGTTGCGGGAGGGGGGCGAGGGGGAGGAGCTATTGTCGCTCTCGCTGCCGTCACTCAAACTGACCCTGGGTACACATGACGACCAAATACTTCAGTACACCAGCATGGGAGTTACAGTATATACTTCTCTCTTGATTGAGTGATACTACTTTCTCAGGAGCTCGTGTTACCGTAAACACAAGGTTTCATTTCAGGGTGTCTATACATATATAACACCAGATATATTTTTATTGTTGCAGGTTGAGATTGAGCCATGTCATTAACATGGCAAGCAGTGGTGGAAGAAGTACTCAGATCTTTTACTTAAGTAAAAGTAGAAATACCACAGTATAAAAATACTCTGTTACAAGTAAAAGTCCTGCATTCAAAATGTTACTTAAGTAAAAGTACAAAAGTATTAGCATCAAAATGTACTTAAAGCAACAAAAGTAAAAGTACTCATTATGCAGAATGGCCCATTTCAGAATAATACAGTATATATTATATTATTGAATTATTATTATTGATGCATTAATGTGTAAGCATCATTTTAATGTTACAGCTGGAAAAGGTGGGGCTGATTTCCACTACTTTATATACTGCTGGGTAGCTTACAGCAATCTATAATAATACATCACAATTTATTAGTTGATTATATTTTGTAAAGTAACTAGTAACTTAAGTTATCAAATAAAGGTAGTGGAGTAAAAAGTACAATATTTCCCTCTGAAATGTAGTGGAGTAGAAGTATAAAGTAGCATAAAATGGTAAAACTCAAGTACAATTTTGAGGTACTTGTACTTTACTTAAGTACAGTATTCGAGTAATTGTACTTAGTTACTTTCCACCTCTGATGACAAGCTTTCTTTCTGGGGCTTCCTGAAGGTTTTCGTCTGTGAAAATCCAAACCTAGCACAGAGAATTACTGACGCCTGCATAGAAGTTGATCCATATCGAAATAGTGTAGTAGTAGTAGTAGTAGTAGTAGTAGTAGTAGTAGTAGTAGTAGTAGTAGTGTAATAGTACTGTAGTGATTTGGTAGCAGCTGTTGATCCATAATATTCATTGTCAGATACAAAGAAACATGGTCCATTTGCCAACTTGTTTGGAAGCTGGTGGTGATCCTGTAACATGTAATAATTCTGTAGTATTTGCTTTGCGGCTACAAAGAAGCAGTATTCTGTTCGGAAACGTCTGTGGAAGTTGGTGGCAGTCATGTAGTAGTGCAGTACTTTAGTAGTACTGTAGTAATACTGCAGTATATGCTTTGCAGCTACAAACAAACACGGTACTCCCTCTGCAAATGCATGTGGAAGTTTGCGTCATTCTATGGAGGGAGTGATTTTCCTGTCAATCCAGACTCCATATTTTTTTTCCCCCCTACTTTTAACTCTTTTAACTTTCTTCTTGTTTTGTTTTGTACATTTCTTCTTGCTTTAATACCCCCCAAACTGCTAGATTCCTTATTATTATTATTCTAGTTTTCGTTGCTGTATCCGATTTGAATTTGCTGCACAAATTTCTCCATCATTAAAGTTTCATTTTATGCTTTTTTTTCCCTGGCATACAAATGTTTGTATTGCTGTGGTTCATCGTGACCATGCACTGACCTGCGTTGGTGGTGTGTTAGGTGTGTGTGTGCCGGTCGCTCCATGTCTGAGTCCATGTCGTTGTCGTCGTCCTCTTCCGAATCCTCGTCGTCGTCCGAGTGCAGATCCTGAATTATCGACTGCAGCGGACCCAGCACTGTGTGTGTGTGTGTGTGTGTGTGTGTGTGTGTGTGTGTGTGTGTGTGTGTGTGTGTGTGTGTGTGTGAGAGAGAGAGAGAAAACGTGACAAGAGTTTTAGTTTTTGAATTAAGTGCAAGAAAAACATCATGCACAAAGCAGCCGATCATGCTGTGCAGTGGGAGTGATGGTGAGATGGTCCGGTGGGGGTTTGTGGCCGGACCCCGGAGGATCCCATGCTGCAGTAACCTGGAGGTTAGGAAACGGTTGCTGGTTCCGTCCCAGTAAGGCTGGGGACACGCTACACTGGAGAGCGCGCACGTTAACGACTGGCATTCGCAGAGAAACACATTCAGGGAACTCACTCACTCAACTCAACTCAACTCTGGTTTCTTGAAATCTCATAAAATGCGGACGATGTCTTAAAATGCAAATATGTGCTTTGAGCATGAAATGAGAAAAACATGTTTCCCCACCGTGAAAGTGAAGCAGACACGACTTGAAACAGGTAGCAGTCTGACACAGAAATAGTGCAGTGGAAAGGAACTGACCACAACTACGACTGATACCAAAAAGATTTTAAAAGTTTTAATTTTTAGCTCAAGTTTTTCTTATTTACCCTGACCAAAGCCTTTCCCTAACTTTAACCAAACTGTTTTAGTTGCCTAACCATAACCTTAATCCTAACCATAATCTTGATCCTAACCTTAACCAAAGTTGTTTCAGATGCCTAAACGTAACCGTTAGGCCAGTGATTCTCAACCTTTTTCATATCAGGGACCCTAATTTAGTCCACATTAGAGCCACGGACCCCCATTTGCTAAGATATTTAGCAAATATCTACAATCATATCTACAATATTTTTATTGTTAGATATGATTTTGTCCAGAATTCCATGACTATCTGTATTGTAGGTAGAGAGATAACAGAGAAACTATGATCAAAATAGTCATTCTTCTACATTCTATAATTGTGTTAACTTCTTGTAAATGAAATAATGCTGAAGTTGAGGTACCCCCTGGAACCCCCTCAAGGACCCCTGGTGGTCCCCAGACCCGTCGTTGAGAACCACTGCTCTACAGGATGACGTCAGGATTTGTCCAGGTTCAAGTCATACAAATGAAACAATTTTAAAGAGCAACTAAACACCCAAACTGGTCTTTGGTGCCAGGTGATGTCACCTTCTATAGAGTACAACAGGTGGTGACATCACCTGGCACCAAAGATCAGCCTATAGCAGATGGCAATTTCAGTAGCATGCTCTTTTAACCTTAACACAGCTTTGGTATAGTTGGCCTAAAAGTTGCTGAGTGTGTCCCCAGCCTTAGAGATCATAAGGAGCAACAGGAAACATGTTACTGGATCAGGACTGATGGGAGTTCTGAGCTGGTGACTGGAGGGTAACTGGTATCACATCCAAGATACGATACCAACCCCTGCTGACGGGACCGCAAGCAGGGAGATGCATGAGTTCTCATGCAAAGTAGACAAAAGTTGAAAAATATTCTCCATGCAGATGTGACTGGGGTGGGGTGGGGTGGAGTGGGGTGGGGTGGGGGTGGGGCGTGGCGGGTAGGCGTGAATGAGGCGTCCAATCAGAAGGCCTCATGGGTCTCGGTGGAACTTGTTACCTGTGTGGGTGGCGGCAGGAATAGCCACCCTTTTCCTGATGACGAAGTCCACCACTGCGTCCACATAAAATGCAAACACACAAGCAGAGGTCACCCTCAACGCAAGCAAGCAGCTCGAGGCCGGGCTTCCCCCACAAAGCCTCTTCACTCATGTTTCTAGTTTTCTGCATGTGATTATTCAGATGATGTTTTTTGGCGTGACGGTAATTAAAGAACCAGGTGAACAGGAATCACCGTGGAAACATATGCAAAATTTTGCCAATGCTATTGCTAAATGCAGTGGTGGAAAGTAACTAAGTACATTTACTACAAGTACTGTACTTTACTACAAGTACAATTTTGAGGTACTTGTACTTTACTTGAGTATTTCCATTTTATGCTACTTTGTACTTATACTCCACTACATTTTAGAGGGAAATATTGTACTTTTTACTCCATTACATTTATTTCACAGCTATAGTTACTAGTTACTTTTCAGATCAATAATTTATATTTAAAACATTTGATCATCTTTATAAAATAACTATAAAATAGCATTGTTATAGATTAGACTACCCAAAAGTATAGCTAAATTGTTAAGATTAGCTTCACGTTGACAACTTTAAAATGCTGCTTACATGTACATGTATGTCAATAAATCAGTATTAATATTCCAATAATTTATGAAAAATATAACTCTCTAAATGGGTACAGTTTGCATAATGAGTACGTTTACTTTGATACTCTAAATACATTTTGCTGCCAATACTTATGTACTTTTACTTAAGATTTTGAATGCAGGACTTTTACTTGTAATGGAGTATCTTTACATTGTTGTATTGCTACTTTTACTGAAGTAAAAGATCTCAGTACTTCTTCCACCACTGGCTAAATGACTGGCAGTCATTTAAGAGGCTGAGGCTATGTTTCAAATTTTGGGCAGTATCATCCTTAATTAAGAATTGCTAATTTGAACTGATTTGTTTACTGACTTCAGTAAGAACTACAAACATAGAACACTGGCCCCCACAGCTCCCATTCATTTAGCTTTGGCAGTATCTATTTCAGTCCTAATTAATGGAGAAGCAAACAATGCATTCTAGATTCAAGAGAATTTTCTGTTGCATTAAGGAGGAAAAACAAAACAAAACAGGAATTAACCTTTAACACCAAGTAAATCTTTGCTAGAAAGTCAGTCAATGTTACAAAGTTGATTTGAGTGTGAAAAATGTCTCTGGGAAACTCAACCCCTTCTAATTTGAGATGAGTTTTTTTCCCATCATTTTTTTTTTTGTTCTGATCACAACCCTGCAGATTCCTTTTTGACCAAACTATGAGCAACGAGCCATCCACTTCCTGCATTCAAATCTGGATTTAATCATAATCAAAATATTTCTGCCCTTCTGGATGTGTTAATGTAGCGTTAAGCAAGTCAAGTGACTATGAATTTCCATTTCCTTTCTGAACTGAAGTTTCTTTTGGAGGACAAAGCTCTGTCATTTTCAGCAGGACTTTTCTCTGCAGTGACATTTATCTCTGCTCTGTCTCAACAGATGGTTTGGGTTGTTTTAATGCTGCCAAACAAATCTGGACTGGAAAGAGGAGTTCCATATGAACCATCAGCTACACCAGACCTTTATATCATTTCTGACCGAGTAAGACAATTAAACATACTGTCAAGTGTAACAGGTGTGTGTGTGTGTGTGTGTGTGTGTGTGTGTGTATGTGCACCAACCAATTACCTTGCCGTTTGTGATGCGTGGGAGCAAAGCCTGAACTGGAGCTGGAACTGGCTGGACTGGGCTGTTCTGACTGGGAGGAAGAAGAGAGACAAACAGGGAGGAGGAGGAGAGAGAAAAGAGAGAGATGAAACAGATTAGGCTTTTGACCGATATGGTTTTTGAAGGCCGATACCAGCATAGCAGTATAGCTTGAAGCTGCTGCTAGCCAATATTTTGTGCAGATATTTGATGTCTTTATATGTGACCATTTGCATGCCAAAAAAACAGTAAATATTCAGTGTTTGGTGGAAAAGCATCTGAAACAGCATTTAGACCATCAAACTCTCCACTGAAACCAAGGATGATTATAACAAAAACTACAACAATGCATGCATACTTGTGTGGAATCTGATCAAAGTCTCTCATTAAAATCAATTCAAGTCAAGGGCTTCCCATAGACAACCAGTGTAGTATTGATCAATTCCTTAATCGATATGTAATCAATCAAACTGCATCATATCCACTGACTGGACACATCTAATATTAAAAAAATAATAAAAAGCCAATATTCACGAACCAATTTTGTCACGGTCAACTATTTAGTGCATGGTCTAAAAAAAATATATTCAAGTATTCAGTGAATGTGCAATTTACAGATTTACAAGCAGATGATATATATGTGTCCATTGCTTCTCTAAGTTGCAGTGAACTGATTGTTAGAGTGCCACCTACAGGAGCGGAGGCTTACTAAAAAGAAAAAGGAAAAAGAAACCTGCTCTCCTGTAAAATAACGGGGGTCACGATTACAGATATCAGAATTTGCAGGATCGATTCTGAATAAAAAAAAAACAAACTGATCTATTGGTGTATTGAGGTTTTACACCCGGCCCTAATAGTCTAGAGCAGTGATTCTCAACCTTTTTCATATCCAGGACCCCTAATTTAATCCACAAGTAAGAGCCACGGACCCCTATTTGATGAGATTTTGTCTCTCCGACCAAAAACTGAGAATATTTTTATTGTTAGATATGATTTTGTCCAGAACTCCATGACTATCTATATTGTAGGTAGAGAGATAACAGATAAACTATGATCAAAACAGTCATTCTTCTACATTCTCTGATTGTGTTAACTCTTGTAAATGAAATAATGGTGAAGTTTAACAATTCATCAATTTGCTGGGGACCCCCTGGAGGACCCCTGGTGGTCCCTGGGACCCCACGTTGAGAACCGCTGGTCTAGAGACTCATGTCCTGCCCATGTCTGACAAAAAAAAAAAAAACACATCCTGCTAGAGTCGCTCTCCTCCTGGCATCATCTGAAAAAGCCTGCCTGGTTAAACCTCCGACTGCAGAGCCAGGCCAGCCTCACCGCCGGGCTCCTGCTCTAAATCGAGTTTCCCATAAATCACCGAGCCTAATGACGTGCCACACACATGGCTCTCCCATTAACCCGGGCTAAACTGCAACCACAGGACAAACACGGCATTGAAACCTAAGTGTGCTGACCACATTTAGCGCGGTTGGCAGAAAATCCGACATCGTTATTCATCTCGCGGTACAAAGATCTCGGATAGAAAAAAAAACAACTTTCAGCAACGCATGAAATGAAAAGACTGCAATCCGAGACTAGGCCTTTATTATTAGTGGTAGTTGTGTATTAGTAAGGCTTCATACAGTAAAAAGGGAAGAATAAGTAATAGCTACATTCGAATATTGAAGGGATCATTACTGTATATGTTGCAACCATAGAAGAAGCTGCCATAGCTGCATTAATGAAGAGTAGGTGACAGTTTTCTGGCCAGGCTGCCAGGGCAACAATATTCTCAATCACACGCAAGTACACACACACACACACACACACACACACACACACCTTTCCTCCATACAGTACCAAATCCTGCCCTTTTAAGATGGACCTGCCTAGATACAGCTGTAAAACTGAACAAGACCATCAGAAAATTCACAGCAAATCCACTGAACATTTCTCATTTGTATCTATTGGATCAAGTTAGAACTAAGCAGATCTAACAAGTTCTACCACAGCAACATGTGAAATGAGGGTCTCCGGCAAATTCACTTAATCCCATTTGGGGAGGGGCCCGAAAAGGAAATTCGAAGGAGCCATTAAAGTTAATCGGAATTAATTTGTTTACGTTTCCTCCCCCGGCGGACCGCAGCAGGGACCGGCTCGGACCAAACTCCCGAGCAATACCCGACTCCCAGAACGTTTCGGCTCTTTGGTCAGTGATTTATGAGGCTAGTGGGGAAGGTTTCCCCGGCTGATAAGGCTGATGGTCAGTCTTCTAAATCCACCGGCTGTAAAGAAAACCACAGGAGAAAAAAAAACCCCACAGATGCCAGATGAGGCAGAGCAAACTCGGTCCTTGAGGTGGAAAATGCAACTAATCGACTGGAGGATCTGCAGGTGATGGATCTAGCTGGACTTCTGTTTCTGCTGTGTTGGATTCAGCAGGGAAGAAGTGCAGAAGTGAAAGAAAGTAAAAAAAATCAGATCCAGTCAGTGTCTTCCACCTCTGATATGATGCAGTTTGATTGATTACTTATTTATTGTAGAATTGATCAGTACTACACTGGTTGTCCATGGGAAGCCCTCAACTGGATTGACTCAAACACAACATTTTGATTGGACAAGTACACATTAATACATATTATTATTATTATCCTGGGCTTCAATGGAGAGTTTTATTGCACCATGGTGTGCCAGGCTTTTCCACCCTAACAATAAAATTCAAAAGCCACATATATAGCCACAGAAATAATAAATGGCACTGAATGGATAAAAATGACAGTTAAAAGAAATTTTCTAATAAATTTCCCTCTCTTATTGTGTATAAAATATATTCTAGTCCAGCGGTTCTCAACGTGGGGTCCGGGGACCACCAGGGGTCCCTTGAGGGGGTTCCAGGGGGTCCACAGAAAATTGATGAATTGTTAAACTTCAGCTTTATTTCATTTACAAGAAGTTAATGATTATTTTGATCATAGTTTCTCTGTTATCTCTCTACCTACAATACAGATAGTCATGGAATTCTGGACAAAATCATATCTGACAATAAATATGTTCTCAGATTTGGGTCCGAGAGACAAAATCTCATCAAATAGGGGTCTGTGGCTCTAATGTGGACTAAATTAGGGGTCCTGGATATGAAAAAGGTTGAGAATCACTGTTCTAGTCCAATCTAGGCACTAGGAAGAAAAATATCACTGGTGGTTTTGATTCAAATGAGCTCAATGAAGGTCTCTGGAGAAAATTTAATGAAATGTATGTTCTATTTCCCCTTAAAACTTAAAACATAACCACGTTTGAAATCATCCCTTTTAGGTGCTCTGTTTGAGAGCCAAGTCTGCAGCATGTGGAAAGAAGACACGCCATCATGGATGTTTTCTTTCTTTCCGTTTCTCTGTCTCTGGAGGATTTTATAGCCTGCTTGTCTGTCTGAGATCAAATGCCTGGTCAGAGCCCTTTGGTTGTAAATCACAGTGGAGTCTCTTAGCGTTTAGAGGAGCAGCTCAGGACGTAAAAAAACCAACCCAGACAATAAAGACTATCAGCACTTGTGGAGAGAAACACTGAAACAGTCATCTGCTTTGGAGAATCACTCTCTAAGCCCTTTTCCTTGAATGCCAATTCAACTAAAATATAACTTACAGAAACTTGCAGTCACCCTTTCTATCTTGATAATATCAAACTATGATTCAGTTCTCCAGGCCTGTAAGTGGGAAGCCATTTTCAAAAGATTGCACGCACCCTGCCAGCTGTCTGCACACTAAGAAAAGAAACTGAGGCTGCAATGAGAATCATTATGTACTTCACGTTTTACCAATGAACTATGGTCCTAGTATGGGGAGGGGGGGGCGCTGCTCTGTGGCAACCTGTCGTGTTTTAAAGAATTTCCCTACGGGGACAATAAAGTCAGTAGTATAATCCAATTAACGTCCTTTTGAAAATCTACCATTAGTGTTCAAATCATTACCGACCTCCGTGTTGTAAAACTCCCATCAAATCACACAGCAGAGGTGGAACCACATGGCCCGGCGTTACTCGTGACCATGCGGCTTGGCAGAGATAAGGCCGCAAACACACAAGCGGTCCAATGCATACATCAATCAAAATCAAACCAAGTAAACAGTTTGATTTTCTTTCAGTCTTGGTTTTTGGATCATAAATGCGCTTTCATGTGGCTGATGCAAGCGTGAAATTTTCAGTGAGTGAGACAGTCAAGAGGCTGGATCACCAGGATCAAACTACAGTAACTGGCCTGAAGAGCCTTTCTAGCAACATCAAAGCAAAGCCAGTGACAAAGCTGCGAGAAAACACACTAAAGCTAGTGTAGCCTGGAAACCCGAGGCTGCAAGCTAAACAAAACAAAACATATTGAATTTTTAAGACGTTAAACTTCACAATTATGGCATCAGGACAACACTACCATATATTTTTTCTGCTCTAAGGCGCCAGGGTTTCTGGACTCCGAACAGAGCGGTGGGTCTAGAGCTGCAACGATTAATCGATTAATCGATTAGTTGTCAACTATTAAATTAATCGCCAACTATTTTGATAATCGATTAATCGGTTTCCAGCTTCTTAAATGTGAATATTTTCTGGTTTCTTTACTCCTCTATGACAGTAAACTGAATATCTTTGGGTTGTGGACAAAACAAGACATTTGAGGACGTCATCTTGGGCTTTGGGAAACACTGATCCACATTTTTCACCATTTTCTGACATTTTATAGACCAAACAACTAATCGATTAATCGAGAAAATAATCGACAGATTAATCGACAATGAAAATAATCGTTAGTTGCAGCCCTAGGTGGGTCCAAATCCCACTTTGTGACGAGCAGTTTCGATACTCGTTTAATTGCCTATGATTCCAGATTTTTCAGACGAGCTGGACTGAGCCACAGTGGCACCTACGTGTAAGAAATCTCCCTTGGTATCCCAAAACCGCGATGCTTTAGGGCTGCGGAGGACGGGCAGGGACTTCCATTCAGTTTGTGGAGGCGTGCGAGCCGTCACAAATCAGGGGCGAGATAATCGCATCTCCGACGACGGGGATGCAGCCACTTCATCTGCGGCCAAGTCTGCGAGCGTGAGCTCTTTCTTCCCCCGAGGCACCGACACCGCATCCTTGTTGCGATTTATGAGCTTTCTCCCCCCCCCCCCACATCTAAAAAGCCTGGTTTGAAGGGGAGGGGAGACACAGAGATGACTTAGTATCAAAGTGAGCAGAGTAGAGAGAGTGCCAGTGTAGAGAGAGAGAGAGAGAGAGAGAGAAATTGCTCGCTTATTTGTGCTAATTTGATGTTTTCAGCTGAAGGAATTTTGTTTTTTATCATACATTATGAGCATAGATTGGTTGGGTCTTTCTGACAAACTGCCATAACAAAGAGTGAGAAAGTAAAGTCCACTTGGATCTTGGTATGCAACAGAGACTAAACAGGAGGCCACTGCAAACCAGAGAGTTGCCCGAGAATTACAAAAAAAGAAAAAAAATTGTGGTGAGAAGAGAGACAGAGAGGGGAGGAGGGATTTTCAGAAGAAGAGACATGAGAGAAAAAGAGAGAACTAAGGACAAAAGGCAGAGCAACTTCAATGGCCGTCACCTCCCGCCAACTAACAACACACAGCTGGTCTATTGGTTTATGGGACAGCTTCTTCAGAGTGCCATAAATCTCGCCAGCGTTCTGTTTTAGGGCTTTTGTCCCGCTTTGCTCAAAGCCACCAAAGCAGTCCTCTTCAAGGACGATAAACAGTCTTTAGTAGTAGTTTGCTCGCATCAATCGGGTCTCTTCTCTTGCCGCTCGACGGCCAAAAAAAAACAAGAGACAAATGTGCCGGCGGACTCGGCCGAGCTGGCCAAAACTTTTCGGGGTTTGCTTGCCTGATCCAGCGGGGGCTGAACAAACAACATAACTTTAATGTGAGTTAAGAAGCCTTTCAGTTTGACATTGTGGGTCAGTTCAAACAAAAGGCGACTCGTTTAAACAGAAATGTCGTGGTACGCAAACCACAAACGTACCGTAAATGTGCCAGCCCTTTGTCACTCCTGTTACAGTGAAGCTGTTTCTACAACAAGGTGGCAAATGTCAAACTCTGCACACTTATCTTTATTGGGTCCATACTAGGGCTGAACAATTAATCGAAATCTTATCGAAATCGCATTATGGCCTACTGCAGGAGGCGCAATATTTGTTAAAGGTGAAATGTGTCAAAATACCATTTTAAATGAAATATTGTGGTGCTGCAGAGATGTCCTGGCCTACACATCATATTCTACAGACTTAAGAAAACATCTTTGTTTGGTACAGATCCCCGCAAAAATCACACCATAATCATTTTAATACGTTTTTCAATGAAAATGAGAATAATGATGTAAAAATGATCACATTCCCTCTAATATCACAAATCATATCGCAATTGCAATATCAGTCAAAATAATCGCAATTAGATATTTTTTCAGAATCGTTAAGCCCTACCGTCAAGCATTGAGAGTGTGTTAGTAGTAATAATCTATGGAAGTATAATAGTCATTAGCTCATTAGATTATTCTAGTTCGACACTCAAGTGCCTGAAAAAGAGATACTGGGTGCTTCCTCCAGTCTCATGCTTTTGTACTGATATGCATGATCTCTCTATTATAGTTTTGTTTTTTTTGCAATTTGTATGTAGAATTGTGTTATGTTGCTATTTATTTGCATAAAAAAATACTTTGATAGAAACCTGACTACAATGCATGACTCTGTGATCCTGTGGATTCCTATACATCAGGGCTAAAGTTTAAACAAACTCGCACAGGTGACAAATCACTCAGCCTGTGCCCACATCCTGATGCCTGAACACCCGGCCGGCTCAAAACAAGCTTCCCATGCGAACACGCCAGCCTTGCTTTCCCCTTCGTGTCATCACCTACTCCACACACTTCCTCCCTTCTGCTGTTTCTGGCCCGCGCCACTCGGTGGAAACGCCGACATCAAACACGCGGTCACATGAGAAGTGTGAGGGGCCGCTGTGTCGGCTGGCCCGGGCCGCTCGGCCACCAGGGTTGCTAGCCCGGGGAGAACGAAGCACCTGGCATTCGTCTCCACTTGTCCCGCGGCCCACATCCCCATTTACAACCGAGTGAGTCCACCCCCCACCACCCCCCCACCCCCCCCCCACCTCCCTTATGGGAACGCCGGCCGACCATAAAGATGCAGACACTAAAATGCATTTACATACAGAACATACAAAAGCGCACACACAGGACACAGTTTCTGCTAGTGCTAGTCGCCTGTAAGTGATAATTCCCCCGCCTAACCAAGCAGCCTCTAAAAGAGAAAGACACAAAGAACCGAGTCAAAGCATTACGTAAGCATGTGAGTGTAGGAATGAACGTACCACGGGTATAAAAGAAAACCGCTAAAAGCACGGGGAGTTAGACAATGAACCTTTCTGTCACAACTGCATAAGGTTCGCCCTTTTTTCTTCTTACAAGCAAGCTGAAAGATTAAAGGGGGAACTCTATGCTATTCATTGCCTCCTCTCCCCATTCTCCTCAGGTGTTGTAAAACCATAAATCTTCCTTGTCTACTATTTGGCTTTAAAACAGCCCTTCTTTATGGGGAGGTTCTCCACCAAATGTGTGAGGACCTGGCAACCCAGAAAAAAAAAAAAAAAAAAAGCCAGCCTATTCTTGAAAAGGTCTACTGGTGAGTTTTTCTCATCCTACAGTTCAATCACTTCAAACACAAAACGCCATGTATTTACAGAATATAAATCCTGCATCCAAGTACTTTAAACCATTTCTGGCTTGTGACAATACTCAGTTTCATAGCCACTAAGCCAAAAATTAGGTGACAGAATTTCAGTGAGTGTTGTCTACTTCCTGCTTGGCCACCCAGATAAAACGCAGCTGAACACCCACCGGGTTTATTGGTGCCCACCCCTTCTCCCGATCCCCCCCCCCCCCCCCATCCAGTCCCCTAGAGCCCACCAGACCTCCGTTAAAGGGGATTCTCTCCCTGTTGGTCATTTGATTTTATAGCCCTTCCATGCTGAGGAAGGACTGACCACCAACAGATCCCCCCCCCCCCCCCCCCCCCGTCTTAAAAACAGAACTGGATATCCTCCCACCAGCCCCGGCTTTTCCCAGCAAAGCACCCCGATGGCTCAAACCATCAAACCAGGAAATCTAACAAGCTACAATTGTCAGATAGCTGCTTCTTTAACCTCCATGAAATCAGCTTCCATCCTGTACCGATCATTCAGGCAAAAATTCTTTCATCCTCGCACGCACCACAACAACCGTATTATATCCCATATAAAAAGGTGCTCCACTTACATCTGATTTGGTGGACATGTCCTCCATGTCAGAGTCGTTGGGGTCCACCAGCTCCTGGAATGGCGGAAGTGTTGGCGCTTTCCGGCGCTCGGCCTCTTCGCCGTCCGGCCGCAACTTGCCCGGCCGCGTCTGCGATCTGTCCTTCAACAGTTTCTTATCCGAGTGCTGGGCGTCCGGCCCCGACGTCTGCTTCCCCGATAAATCCACAAATCCCTTTTTACGCTTTTTGGTCAAATGGTCGTCGCCATCGGGGGCGGACAGGCGCTTGTTGAGCCCCGGCCCGTGGGAGATCCCCTCAGTCCGGTGCTCCTTGGACAAAGACTTGGGCTCCTTGAAGCCCATCTTAGGATTTATATCTCGAAGTGGCTGGTTCTCTTTGGGTTTCCTGGAGGATTCTTTGGGGGCTTTGCTGGGCTCCCAGCCACAGTCTCTGAAGGCACTTTTGGGCTCTTTCAAGTCTTTTGGAGGCTTCTCTTTGTGGTCCTTGGAGGGTTTGTGGAGTTTGGAGAAGCTGCTGCTGTTGGTGCTGGTGGTTATGGGGGTGGTGAGGAGGGTGGTACTGCTGCCTTTGGAGCCGTCCTGTGGATCAAAGCGAACAAATGAAAAAGATGCAACATTACAGGAACATATCCTAAATCAGTGATTCTCAACCTTTTTCAAATCAAGGACCCCTAATTTAATACACATTAGGGCCACAGACCCCGCTTTGATGAGATTTTGTTTTTCTGACCCAAATCTGTTCTTGTTAGATATGATTTTGTCCAGAATTCCATGACTATCTCTATTGTAGGTAGAGAGATAACAGTGAAACCGTGATCAAAATAGTCATTCTTCTACATTCTCTCATTGTATTAACTTGTAAATGAAAGAATGGTGAAGTTTAACAACTCATCATTTTGCCGGGGACCCCCTGGAACCCACTCAAGGACCCCTGGTGGTCCCTGGACCCCACGTTGAGAACCACTGTCCTAAATGATAAAGGACTGAGCAATAAGCAGGGTTTTGGTTCGGTTTTCTTATTTATTCTTATTTATCACGGTCTAAATCATAGCTTATGAGCTACATGATAGCATGTTGACAAGCGTGGTCAGGGTGGGCTGGAGTCATCCAGGAAAAAGGCCAAGAAACTCTTCCCAACTTTTAGGGAGTTGGAAGCTAAATTACACAGAACCTCACAAGATGACAGGGAAAAAAAATGTAGCTCAAAGGATTATGGTTAAAGGAAGAGGGAAATCCCACTTCAGGTCAGTGATAGGGCGAGTGCATAATTAGCCAGTGTGAAATGCTGGTGTCTGAGGATGACATGGGGTTGTAGAGTTGTGATAATAGATGACTGAAGCAGGTGGGGAGTGTAAGTACCAAAAATAAGTCACTGATCCAAAACAATTCTTAGGATATGAAAAATGCAGCTTGAGTAGTAACAGGGTGGCAATTTTGGTTCGCATCCTATCTTCTCAAACCTTTCTCTGCGTTCAAACTTTGCATGTGAATGAATGAAGAGCAGAAAACATTAGAGTTGCAACGATTAATCGATTAGTTGTCAACTGTTAAATTAATCGCCAACTATTTTGATAATCGATTCATCGGTTTGAGTAATTTTTTTAAGAAAAATACGTAAAAATTCTCTGATTCCAGCTTCTTAAATGTGAATATTTTCTGGTTTCTTTACTCCTCTATGACAGTAAACTGAATATCTTTGGGTTGTGGACAAAACAAGACATTTGAGGACGTCATCTCGGGCTTTGGGAAACACTGATCCACATTTTTCACCATTTTCTGACATTTTATAGACCAATCGATTAATCGAGAAAATAATCGACAGATTAATTGCCAATGAAAATAATCGTTAGTTGCAGCCCTAGAAAACATGTTTATTGTTTGATTATATCATTACCTTGTGGTTCATGTTGCGTTTGTTGAATTTGTACTGCACTTTAAACTTCATGTAGAACATCTCAAATATTCTCCAAACAGCAAAGTGAACAAAACCTAAGCAGCTCGGACGCATGGCCAAACGAGCATTAATCCTCAGCCTTTTACAAAAGAGAAAACTCGCCCGCCACCCTGCAGTTTTGGCATTACCATCTGTGGAAAAGAGGTCCATTCTTATAGACGAGAACCTAAAAAGGGTGTTCCCGGTCTCCATCGACGGGCTTAAAGAGCAAACTCGGGGACTTCTTTTGTCCGGCGGTGTCGGGTGGGGGCGGCGGGGCCTTTTCAACCGCCGCACATGTGCAATCTTAAAAGTGGCGCGAGGGGGGGCTTTGTGGAGATAGAAGAGGAAATGCGCTCGTTCTAAACGACGGGGGTCGTTTGTCCCGGGGTCGCACCTCCAGCCCCCTTGTCAATATTTCATCAACGCAGTAAACCCATTAAAGCGGTCTAGACGGCGAGGTGTGTTACGACTCAACCGGCCCTAAAAACCTCTCGTTTCGTCCATCTCCCCGTGACCCCGGGACCTCGTGGATGGTAAAGCTGCCGGCGCTACTCTAAACTGCAGCTTGCTCCTCCGACCCGGCAAACTTTCTACTCGGTTCCCCTCGACATAAAAAAAAGCCGTTTATCTCCCAGAGTTTTAGTGCTCTGGAAGTGACACACGGCGTCTATACGGCCGTCATCGTTTAACTGATCACAAAAGCGGCACCTTTGTAACAAACCTTTCAGCTCAGGTTAGTAGGTGACCCAAGTACATGTAAATCTATGAAGAGGCTATAACAATAAATACCTAGAATAGAACTGAAGGCACATAAATACACACAAACGGCTGCAGCTCATGGCGAAATTTGTACTTTCTAGGAAGGCATTCTTTTCAAGTATACTAGAGCAGTGGTTCTCAACCTTTTTCATATCAAGGACCCCTAATTTAGTCCACATTAGAGCCACGGACCCCCATTTGGACAGTCCACCATTGAGATTTTGTCTCTCCAACCCAAATCTGAGAATATTTTTATTGTTAGATTTGATTTTGTCCAGAATTCCATGACTATCTGTATTGTAGGTAGAGAGATAACAGAGAAACTATGATCAAAACAGTCATTCTTCTACATTCTCTAATTGTCTTAACTTCTTGTAAATGAAGTTTAATGATTCATCAATTTGCTGGGGACCCCCTGGGACCCCCTCAAGGACCCCTGGGGGTCCCCGGACCCCACGTTGAGAACCAATGTACTAGAGAACTGGATTATTCAGCCTAATGACAGTATGGTAGAGAACGGTACGGTAGTTTGGTAATAGGTAGGATGAAAAGTATACAGTGTCTAAAACCTCTAGTCACATACTTATGTTGATTATAGGAAAACATTATTTGTTGGAATTCCAAACTAAAAAAAAAAACATATATGTACAGGAAAAGAGCAATACGTTAGCTTGCCGTAATACAATGGCAGGCAATGATGCTAGAATAGCTGTGTGTGTGTGTGTGTGTGTGTGTGTGTGACCCCCTGCTCCAAAAGTAATTCATCACACACAGTCTGTTTAGATTGGAAACTGTTTCCATGTGCAACGGGCCTCTCCTAACCTGGCTCTTAAATGACACCCATTTAAAAAAAAGGGGACTAAAAATAACACATAATGGAAGCAACATGCCAGTTTATTGACATACATGATTTAATACTGTGCTGCAAAATGCCTCAAAACACCTATCTGTGGCATAGTAGAGATCGATGTTTTGCTTTGAGCCCCATCTTTCATGTCTCTCTCCATTGAATGCCATCTAATAAAGCAGAAATACATGACAGTAATCTTCTACGAGACTGTATTGTATGAAAATTCTGCCATGCACATGCCGTTTTGTTACTTAAATCAAAATTATCGGTGTCTACAAACCCACTGGTAGATAGAGATGCAGAGCAAGTCTAAGAATAAGTGCATGTGCCTGTGCGGCAGCCAAGATATATTCCTGCTTAAGCCAAAGTTGAATGTCTTTGAAATCCATGGAGTTTAAATACCTTGGACATCTTTGAACCTGCCAAATATGTGGGGATTAGGGCCCGGAGACTTTGAAGGGGTAAAAAGAAGAAAAAAAAAACACTCTCTGGGGTGGGTGGGGGGAAGCAAGAGTGGAGAGAGAGAGGGAGAGGCAGCAGAGGGGATTGTTTTAGCTCCAGGCTGTACCTGGAAAACTCAGACTGACCTTTGACCCGTGGAAGCTCTTGCTCTTCTTTGGGTCGGAGAGGGCGGACGTCAGCGAGCTGTTGGGGAGCGTGGGCAGCTTCAGGTGCTGGCCAAACAGGGAGGTAGAGCCCTCCTGCATTACCATCACCTGCCAGAGGAACAGCAAGACACAAGGCAACATGATGAGAGGCTTCTTTGGTTTAGGCTATTCTTCGGTTTACACATTCCAATGTCATTTCAATGACTAACCAAATACAGAACTCTTTAATAAATCAGTTTGTTAGTGACAAACACAAGCGTTTTCCAGCAGAACATCACTTATTCAGGCCTAACCCACAATAAAATATGCAGTGATGCAACAATATTCAAGATTTTTTATGTTTTCTTTTATGCTGCCCACAATGAAACCTGCATAAACTGCAAATTACACTCTTCCAATGTCTCTATTCCCAACATATTCAGATTAAAACCAATGTAACTTACAAAAACTAAAATTCTTGGCTATTTCAAGTGGTCCAGTATGAGCTAAGAGTAGGTTTTTGTTAGACTGAAGGAAGACTTAAGACGGCTAATGGATTAGCGCATTGCCATCTTCAATGCCAAGAGCAGCAAATGTCTACAAAGCGCACATTCAAACACCTAAAATTGCCTGTTATTGCTGGAATCCCTTGCAGCCATTACATGGCTAGTATGATGGCCAGAATGTGCTAGTAAAGGAAAGACAACACAGCTGCTTCAATGGGCCTATATGTGAGTGTAGGCTTGCGGTGTAGCGGGGTGCATGAGGATGAAGAACCCAGCCAGGAAAAAAGTGTACATATAAGTTATGGTCAATGCATATGCCTGATAAGCATGTTTCACCCGTTGCCGCCCCAAGAAATGTCAGAAATCTTACTTTTGAGTCTCCTGAACTTCGTTTGTGAGGATCCCGCTGCTGTTAAGAACAGAGAGACAGCATGACTCAGACAGTGATCACATACAGCTGAGCTCTATAACATCCTAACCGGACCAAAGGAATTCAGCTTTGCCAAAGAGTCGCTCTTTAATTAAACCGTGTGCCTGTTGCCAAAACCATTCACTTCCTCTGAAAACCCTCTAAGCCGATGCACGGTTCGTGGATGTCGTCATGCACAAAGCAATAAATCATCGGTGTGCTGCTGGAATAAGGAGGAGCGCGGCACGCCGGGAGAAGAAATATCTTCATGACATTGTACATTGTACGGCACCAAGGCCATGCACCTTTAAGTAATGAGAATCTCCCCCTGACAACTAGGAATGCGGGTTTCGACATGGTCTATGTAAGCACTTGAGTCTTCCTCGAGGCTAAGGAGGGGGTGGAGGGGAAAGTAAATACAGAGCACTTAGCTCCAGTCATAAAACCTCCAGACTGCAGGGGTCCTCTGGCCGGGGGCCAACAGACCGCCTGCACCCGACACTGAGGTAGCAGCCGGAGGTAAACCGATACCAGTTTATCACAAATGTTAAAGAGTATGAGTACTTTATTGAGCAGATCGGCCGATACGTGTACCGATCCAAACACTACAGTAATTCATGCTGCCTAGTATGGGCCTTTATTGTGTTTATTCATTTGATCAGATCAAATGATGATGAATGATTAACGAGAAAATAGGCTACATAACATACTTTTTTTTTTTTTAACACGGGTCATAATATTATTCATTGTTGGACTCTCAAAAACGGCTTATTCAGAATAAGTTAACAGACAAACTAATAAAACAGAATGGCATTTATCCTGTATAGCCAATAGCTGCTCTGACTATGAACTTCACAAATAGCAGCATTTCCCATTTCAGGAGGCATTTTTCCTCCCGCCAGAAAAGTTTTATATTGCGCCAAAGCTCATGTCATCAAAGTCCTGATATCACGACACCTTCATGTGCCAACTGAAGTACTGAGGGGATCGAGATACTACAGACACCACTGGTGCGGCTCTGGTAGCCACATACAACCGAACCGGGCTCAGATCAGTTCACCAAAGTTATTAACCATCATAGCTTAAGCCCTCTTGTCGGTCCACAGGTGTGACTGGCATGAGCAGGATGACGCTCTATATCAGTTAAGGTCCAGGCCATTCTGTCACTTAGATGTCTTTGAGGACTTTCATCCCATCCTGTCAACAAAACTCTATCCCTTGGACTAAGAATTTCAAATGCATCTAAGACTACAGAACAAGTCAGCTACTCGTTTACAAAAAATCTTAGTACTATATAACACTATGGACTATTAATACAGCTATTTGAGCAGCTGTGGGGAACAAATGACTGCCTGGTTGTTCTTTTTTAGAGGTATACATCATGATAGACTACCAAAATTGTACAATATTGAATTAGATTTGATTCATTAATGATCTAATATCTATGAGTTTGTACCCTGCTTTATGCACGCAGAAGTTAGAGAAGCATCAAACAACTACTATTGAGTTTTTCATACTATACTGTTCATACTGTTATTTATCTGTTATTTATACTGTTATTTATCTTAGCACACTCATACTACCCCTTACAGTTTATTCTATTTATATACTCAGCGTATTCATACCACTTTCTTCATACTGTTCATTCTGTTCATACTGTATATACACCATACTGCATATACTATATATATTATTATATACATCTTGCATTCAAATATCTTGCATACTCATAGCCACTGTTCTACTGTTGATACTGTTGATACTGTATATATATCTTAGCATATTCATACTACCCTTACAGCTTATTCTATTTATATATTGTACATATGCACATTACATTGCACTGCACTTACAGCTTCTTTTGCACTTCTGGTTAGATGCTAAACTGCATTTCGTTGTCTTAGTACTTAGTACTCTGTGCAATGACAATAAAGTTGAATCTAATCTAATCTAATCTAATCTAATCTTAAGAAAGGCATTAAAACCAAGTAAACTGGCCCAGTGGATACAGTAGAAGACTGTGGTTGTACCAGACAGCTGGAAAAGAGCATGGAGCTCAGTCAGCTTTCTCTGAAGGTTAAAAACGAGTTGTTCCTGCTTCAGGAGCCGCAGCACAAGCCGTCTGCGTCGCATTAAGAAACGTCACTCACTCTCCACAGCTCCCCTGCTCCCACCTCTAGATGCCCCCCCGGCCCCCTTCCCTCCTCCTACCCCTCCGGCTTTCAGCAGCTTCTTCCGAAACTCCTCCGTCGGGTTGTTGAAGGTGAGCTTCTCGCAGCGCAGGTGATTGACGGGCGGGTGGCCGTCCAGGTGGAGGAACAGGTCGTAGTCGAAGCGAACTTTCTTGGGTTCTTCCTGAGGGCGGCGGTGGTCCGCCCATAGAGGGAAAACAGAAACAGTCAGAATCTCAGTCTGTCAGGACTTCGCCATCCTCTCCTCTTTTTATCGATACCATTACATTGCGTGACACACAGTCCATTTTCATTCCCTTTTCTCTCACGAAAGTTCAACCTTAGCTGAAAGTACAAACATGGACTCAAGCAGAGGTGAAAGTATTTAGTGAAACATTAATTTTTACTTTGTTAAAAAAAAAAAAAAAAAAATTCAATATAGTTTGTGGGTTGCTCCGAAGAATAGTTAAATGTACCTTATTTCTGAAGTAAACTTCAATGGGCAAGATGAAGCCGGCGTATCCAGACTCCTCCACTTTGTAGGGTGGATCCTTGCACACTGCAATGAAAGAGAAAATTAGCTATTCACTTGGATTATAGAAAGAAAAAGCCATCAACCTTCAGATCAAGGTGACTGACGAACATAAAACCTGGCACAATGTGAGCAAATTAATTCAAGTTCTATAAAAGTGCAAAGCTGCTGCCGTCACCCCGATCACTCTTGAGCGTGTGTGAGCAGTGGGTGTGTATTAGCGGTGTGCTTTCATGAACGCTAACCCTCCATAATCAAGACCGTTTTATTATGACATTTAACGTTGGTGAAAACTGAAGCCTAGCCCTAATAAACACCATCCACAGACAGACCCGAGTCTGAAAGTAGCTCACTTTGCCTATAAAAATCAGGGGCGAGAAAAAAAATTGCATGAAAGCATATCTGACTTTGCTCTTTTGCTCCAGAAAGTCCTTCACAGTGTGAAACCCGTCGCTGCCAGTGAACGTACCGAGCCGCTGAAGCTGGAGCTCTGCCCCTCATGGGATCTCATTAAGGACAAGTCCCATTACCATCGCCCCATCTTGACGCGTCAATATAAAAAAAAATTGTGCAGCTTAAATTAGAGCCAGAGATCTCAAAGCTTGGGCTCTCCGTCTCGTCTTCCCCAGCAGGCCTTTTTCCAGACAAACAACATGTAGGCTACTGGAGCTCAGGTGCTGCTCCCTGGAGATGTTTGTTTTCCGGCCTTCATCCCTTAGGACTTTGCAGAACTAGTACCAATTAAGTCTGTGTCTGTTGTGAATGTGTTTGCGGCTAAAAAAAGACGCCTTGTCCTCACAATTCTTACCTTTCGTTCATTTTTAGATAAAAACACTCAAAAAAATTAATCTATTTGGCAACTGGACGGTTACACTGCCGATCACAACTTGGCATCGCTGGCTGAAAGGAGCCTGATGGTGCCTGGGTGATTTAAAAGCCATTTCATGTTTAATTGAAGTCTTGAAGGGAAGTATAATTTAATTTATAGCTAATTATTCATTAGGATGGGACCAATATGGATCTTTGAAGGCTGGCAATGACACAGAAATCTATAGACCATTTTTTTAGACCATTTTAAACCATTTATCTTTAAATTCATTCAAGTACTTAAGTTTCCCCAAGTAAACAACATTCTCAGATGCTCCTGTCGGATTCATAAGCAACCAGAGTGAAACTTGAATATGAAAATGCCAGGATTTTATTTAGCTCCTTGCGATGACAAGAATTTGTGTGAAAAATGCCTTCTCCTTTTGCTGATCTAGGATCCTCTCCAAACACATGATCACACAAGTATCACTCTTAGAATGGCCGTTTGTTCATCACTTTTGGGAGTTAAAAGAGGAATTTTCTTTGAGCTGGTGAAGAAAAAAAAATATGTGCCAGTGATTTTTTAAGCATTGCCATATCTTGCCTTGAAAACCTGTGTTCCCGGAGACGCCAGAGAACTTGGAAGCATCCCAAAGTCATCCTCAGCACCGACAAAGGCCTTGGCACCTCTGCTACCATCACCACAGGAAGCCACGGTCTCTCAAATTACCACCCCCCCCCCCCCCCCCATCATCAGGGAGTAGGGCCTGACTGACGGGCCGGGTCGGCTACGCTGGGGTCGACCTCACCGCTGGGGCCACGGCGTCCAGAACCCAATCATAAGGCTGAACAAATATTATGGGTCATGGCTAATTGTTGCGACTGGGTCAGGTTCAATTACACACAGCTAAAAAAAGACTCCATTCACCGCAAGTGTCTTTATGTGAAGGAGATGTGCATCATATGTATCTGGATGATGGCAGCACCTCTATAGCCTGCTGTTTTATCAACCGTTTAAAAAAAAAACCAAACCCCAAATACTGGCTTTATTAATACATGAACTAAAAGTCTATCTTTCCGTCCATAGACACGTGAAGTAACAGTTACAAAGAGAGGAAAACAAGAGAAATGAACCCAGCAAATTTTTTTGGCCGTGGTTCAGCGGTTCAGGTTGAAAAGGTCGCTGTTATATGAAGGAGCGTCTGAGAGGCAGAGATGCACGGCACACTCATTGACCTGCAACAGAAAACTTCCCCTCGTACCCCCCCACCCCCCACCCCACCCCCCCTCCTCTTAACCTCCCCCTTGGTTTAAACCGAGATGCCAATCATAGAACAATGCCAGTCACAATGTATTTGCCCTTTTCCGAGGAGACCGGTTTGTAATGAGGCCGAGCCAGACGACGGGGCCTCGGCCTTAAAAACAAAAGGAGAAGTTTTGGAGAAAATAAAATTCTTGAGAGTCTTTGCGGCTCGGATTTGAACTCTTCTATCATAATGGAACCACTCATCTCACCGTCATCCAACAAATGACTAGCATTTGTACCGGAAACGTCTAACTCGACCACTTTATTAGATGCAAAAAAAACCCTCCAAATTCATTTCAAGAGAACAACCGATATTCCTGAAAGCGATGAATAAAATAACCCCCATTATCTATCCATTTACCCACTGCAGCCCAGTTTCAATGATTTAAATGTACAATAGAGACTCTCAGCAAGCAAATGCCTCCGATGAAGTCGATGTATAAAAAGGAAAAAAGCTTCATCTCTACCTTTATGGGTAGCAGCTCCACAGGCAACGGTGACATTCAGAGGAAATAGAGCAGTAGAGGGCTGGTAACTGACTGGTCAAGACTAGAGTTGACGATTAATCGATTAGTTGTCAACTGTTAAATTAATCGCCAACTATTTTGATAATCGATTCATCGGTTTGAGTAATTTTTTAAGAAAAATAAGTCAAAATTCTCTGATTCCAGCTTCTTAAATGTGAATATTTTCTGGTTTCTTTCCTCCTCTATGACAGTAAACTGAATATCTTTGGGTTGTGGACAAAACAAGACATTTGAGGACGTCATCTTGGGCTTTGGGAAACACTGATCCACATTTTTCACCATTTTCTGACATTTTATAGACCAAACAACTAATCGATCAATGGAGAAAATAATCGACAGATTAATCGACAATGAAAATAATTGTTAGTTGCAGCCCTAGGAGGAAACTCTTCTGCAGCCAGCACTGCTTTTACTACACAATAATAAGGTCTGCAAGTCAGCATAACGGTGAAAAAAAACAAAAACAGTTCCGAGTATCTCACTGTCCGAATGGTTTGAGCTCTGCTACCTTTTTAAAAAAACGCATTCAATCCAATGAAGCCCAAGCTTTTTAATGGAGCTTTTCACTTTTCAGCAAATCAAGGTCTTCGGTGGTGACTCAGCGGGTCGCTACGATGTCCACGACTCGGCTACTGCCATTAGAAGCACCGGATATTAAAACAACAACCACTGAGCACCTGAAAAGAAATGCTAACGAGCAACGGTGCCCCGGTGAGCATTCTTTAAAAGGAATAGTCCACCCAAAAATGAAAACTCTGTCATCATCTACTCACCCTCATGCCAAATGAAACACAGGTGAAATGTGTTAGTCCATATAACACACAGGGAGGCTGCAGCACAACTTGGTAGCAGCCTTCTCCAAAACAACTGAAGTCAATGGGGACCTGTTCTTTAGAGCTCCAAAACAAAAACAGCCAAACAATCACACTGCGAATAGAAAGACCTATACACCATGATTTGTTGCAAATCAATCAGCTGTAGTTAAGATTTGCACTAAATGATGGTGTAAATATACTGTAGGTCTTTTTGGAACTCTGAAGAACTGGTCCCCACTGACTTCAGTTGTTTTGGAGAAGGCTGCTATGGAGTTGTGCTGCAGCCTCCCTGTGTGTTATATGGACAAACTTCACCTGTGTTTCAACTGGCATGAGGGGGAGGAGATGATGACAGGGTTTTCATTTTTGGGTGAACTATTCCTTTAAATCAGATGTCCCAGGCTGTGATGAGATGATTTGAATCACTTCCTCAATAAACACAGATATTCCTCACATTCCCTGGTTATGTTCGCTCTTAAAAGGGAAATGTAGTGAAAAACTGAAATTAGTGTATTGGTCTACAGCAGCAGCACATCCACTCTAATGCACACTTCCTGAAACAAACTGCATAGTAGTCTTGAAAACATTCAGTAGTCCTACTATGAGCTGCTCTGCCTACAGTGGGTGGTGATTAGTGCCTCAGCTGAATGAACAGTCCCTAAAACACAACCTCACACCGGTCTCCACGGTCCACACGGGAACCCCCCGCCGACCCGACCCACCTCGCGCTAATTAAGCTAAGAACGAGACCCCCAGAACACAACACGAGGTCGGGACTAATCTCCTGAGATTAAAGACGAGATCGCGAAGAAACATCCGAGTTTGTTTTGCGAGTCGCCTCGCTGGGTGAGAGAGGAGCAACAGGTGGCAGGTTGAGGTTGGAGGTTTAGGGCTGGGGAGGATGTTCAGGCCTACGCATCAGATCTGATCAGATTGGTTTTCTGATAATTGATCTCATACACGGTCTGACCCTGGGCCCACCACTGACCTGTGAAGACGATCCTACAACAGGCAGAGATTACAGCAAAAATGCTAATCTCAGCATTTTATTCATTTATTTATTTATTTATGGTTTATTTGATAGGGACAGATACAATATACATAGACAAACTGAGAACAGCTATCCAATCCAAGTATCATAGTGTTTATAGTGGATGCTAATTTGCAACACCCGTCCATAGAAGGGCTTTTGTGAGAATAAGAGATTAAAACAGTGAGGTAAAAAGAAGATAAGATAGAGCACAAAAAAAAGGAAAAAAAGGTAAACTGAGTACAACAAGATACCATAAAACACACATTTAGTAGTAACATAACTACAGAAAACTAGACATGAGTACAAGTTTGTTGCTGAATTAACCAGGATTTGGTAACTCTCTTAAAAGTGGTGAAGTTTTTCAACAGTGTGTGTTTTAAAAGTGTAGCAGATTTGTAGCAGATTTCAAGAGTGTGTGTTTGTGTGACTCACACACACACACACACACACACACACACAGAAGGCCTTCATGTGGTGCTCCACACAGCTAATGAATGCACCAACACTAATGCCATCTAAAACGCACTTAATATTTGCCCCCATTAACGTTTTATTGCCTTGACTGAAAACATAGATGGCGAAATTAGTATTTGCCAATTGGCATAATGAGAAAAAGATTCTCAGACACAACTCTACATACAAATTGTAAAAAAAATATAAATATATATAATAGAGAGATCATGCATATCAGTACAAAAGCCTGAGACCGGAGGAAGCACCCAGTATCTCTTTTTCAGGCACTTGAGTGTCCAACTAGAATAAACTAATGAGCTAATGACTATTATACTACCATAGATTATTACTAACACACTCTCAATGCTTGACAGCTTGTTTTATTTTTTTCAGACTGCATCAACAAGAAGTTTGAAAGCCAGCTTGAGTGTATAACAGCACCCAAAATGAATCTACAACAAAAGTATATACCTAAAAATACACCAAAATAGACCATCTTAAGTATTTTTCCCATCACATTTTTAGGATTTCAGTGTCACTGCTGTCACACTGTGACCGGGCCAAGCTCTCGTTTATAAGACCGATCTACCACCACCGAGCAAGAAGTGTCAAGAGTGGGGAAAAACACTGACAGGGGCTCATTTCTCACAAACAACCAGGCAAAGAAGAGATGATGGGGGGGGGGGATGACAAGAAATTATACATCACTCCTCTAAGTGAGCCACACCATATGTGCATCCTAGGCTAAACCCACATAGGTGTGAAGCCACACCCACCTCAAGGGACAAACCACAGATGGGAAGGAGGAGGGGGAGGAGGAGGAGGAGTGGGGGGGGGTTAAACAAAACGGGGATGCTCCGTGTTCCTGATGCCAGAGGCGTCATGGTAGCAGGTCTCAGACAAACAACACACCACCTCCCTCGAGATTCACCGTGTGTGTGTGTGTGTGTGTGTGTTCGATATGACATTTGCTGCTGCGTCTTCTCGAGATGTCTTTTCCGAAAATCCCCCCCCCCCGATTACAAAATGCGTCTCCCATGTGTAAGTGTGTACTGCCGATGCTACTGGTTGACATTCTGCTACTGAAAAACATACAAGTGTTATAAAATTGTGTATTTTGTACACAACATATAGGCAAGAGAGATCAGTCCTCAGCATCAGCTAACAAATTTCATATTGGCACAGCGCTACTTAAAAAGGACAATTCCAGCATGATTTGAGGTTTTGCTCATTTTTTTTTTACATTTTCCTTCCCTTTAATGTTGTGAGTGTTGTGTTGTGATTAATTGTGACAGTTTTTTTTACATGCATGTGCTACGCTTAAAGGAATAGTTCACCCAAAAATGAAAATTCTGTGGCCAGTTGAAACACAGGTGACCAGAATTTTCATTTTTGGGTGAACTATTCCTTTAAATGAAGCAGTTTAATTTGGTCAGTAGAGGTAATCCATCACTGTGAATGAGGGGCCGCCAATTGCTGCCTTTGTGAGGTTGCATAAGGACGCTAATATCAGGCTAAAAAGGAAGAAAGAAAGAAGATTCGATCGCTGTTTGATCGACACTGAACATAAGGAATACTTGAAATTGTGAAAGTGATGAATTAATACGGACAAACTTGTGGCCCCATGTGCCTGTTCTGGACCTCTTAGCCATGGAAAAATGAATAATCCTGGATTTCGAAAGCTAAAGAATGTCTCAACTAGGACAGTTTTGTGTTAGCCTATGTGTCAACACCAGCATGGAAGAGAGTAGAAGGGCTTTGGGTGTTAAATTGGCTGCAATGACAAAGCCAGGCTGGCCATGCTGAGGCACCACATAAAGCCCCTTTTTGAAACAGGAAAAAATCCTGGACATTTTCATATAAAGAAATGTCTCTATCAAGGATTGCTATAACACAATAGTGATTCAACCTATGTCCAGTTCATGAAAGCTTTTCCGTTCGCCATTGTAAACACAGCGCTTTGCTGGGAAAAATCCTCTGTCGCACAGGAAGTGATGCGTTTCACGTTTCTGGTTTGTTTGGAATAAACAGAAGAACTGGGTAGTTAGCATGAGCGGTGATAGCCGCCATGGCTGAACAGACAAAGAAAAGAGAAACTCAAACTGCATCGACATCATCTGTTATCAGTGAAGTGGCACAAGGCACCACCTCAACTTAGTAAGGTTAATAAAAAACAAACAAACATCAAATCCAAGGAGGGCTGAACAATTAATCAAAATTTTATCGAAATCACAATATGGCCTACTCCAATTTTCAAATCGCAGGAGGCACAATATTTGTTAAAGGTGAAATGTGTCAAAATACCATTTTAAAGTAAATATTGTGGTGCTGCAGAGATGTCCTGGCCTACACATCATATTCTACAGACTTAAGAAAACATCTTTGTTTGGTACAGATCCCCGCAAAAATCACACCATAATCATTTTAATACGTTTTTCAATGAAAATGAGAATAATGATGTAAAAATTCTCATTCCCTCTAATATCGCAAATCATATCGCAATACAGTCAAAATAATCGCAATTAGATATTTTTTCAAAATCGTTCAGCTCTAAATCCAAGTCAGATTCAGGTATTTCGGAGTAAAACTGAACTTGGCCTTTGATAGTCACCAAAATTCATGGTGGATTCCCACCAGTTTTTTTTCAAAGAAAAAGGGACTAGTCCTCGCCTGCATTCAAATCTCTATGAGGGTGGGAAAGAAACCAGTCATGCAGTCTGACACGTATTTCTACAACGCTTCAGATAGGAAGCCTGCAGGATAGCTTTACTCAAAACTATTCCAAATGCATCACATTAGCACATCTCACTGTTTCGCTCATGTAATCTAGAATCGTAGAACAGGTTATAAAGTGAATTAGGGATATCCTGAAAATGTATGTGCTGTGAACAGGCGTTACCCACCACCACTTAACAGCAGTGAGGTGCATGGGATGGAAGGAGGCGAGTCGCACCATCATGTCTGCAGTGTAGAATCATTTTAAATTGCGGACAGAGAGCAGCCCGACAGCTATGGGCTTTCAATTTCAAAAAGTCGAGGATTGAGCTCATCTTTCCCAGCTTGGTTTGATTTACTGATTTTAGACTGATCAGAGTGAGGCTTGTACCACACATCTGTTCAATTTAAAAAGAGACAAAAACATCGGGACTCGATATCAGCAGAGAGTCAATGTTGAATGACTCGGATCGGAGACAAAAATACAAGAGATAATCAGTCATCAGTGACCAGAAATCTGTCTCCATCACGCTCTTCAGCCATAAAGCATGAGGGAATGCCACAAGCTCCAGAACAGCTTGACATCCTGGTTTTGAATGTGGTTTCATGCTAGTCGTCTACTCAAACTGCCTCTTAGTATCTAGTATGAACTCTGAAGAACTGGTCCCCACTGACTTCAGTTGTTTTGGAGAAGGCTGCTATGGAGTTGTGCTGCAGCCTCCCTGTGTGTTATATGGACAAACTTCACCTGTGTTTCAACTGGCATGAGGGGGAGGAGATGACAGAATTTTCATTTTTGGGTGAACTATTCCTTTAAAATCATATATATTGCCATGACGGCCAAAAATAGCATGACAACTGGAGTGTGACTCAAATCTAAAAAGGCAGTGACAGCCACGTTGATTCATGACAGGTCGGGCCAGACAGAAAAATGGTTAAGCATACAGAAAAATCTGATGAATTGGAAGGGAAACCCCCCCCCTGTCTTCTGTGGCCAGAAATCAGCTCATGTATTTTCCTTGACATTATTATTCAGCTTGTGGTTTGCGGGGGGATGTATGACAATCGAGTTCCCGGTGATATTTGGGGTTATGCTTCTCGGTGTTTGACAAACTTGTGATGACAGCCGCTGTGGGATCGGTAGCCCGCAGAACGATGGCTAGGAGTTTGTTTCGAGGCTATGGACTGAAAAAATCCATAAAATACACAACAGCATTCTTATAGTGTTAACTGGCATTTTGAAGCTCCTTGGGATTAGGACAATATGTTCATCCTAATACAAAAAAACCCTTAATTTTCCTTTGCATCAGCACTGCAGCCTAAGCCAGTGATTCTCAACCTTTTTCATATCAAGGACCCCTAATTTAGTCCACATAGAGCCACGGACCCCCATTTGATGAGTCTCTCGGACCCAAATCTGAGAATATTTTTGTTGTTAGATATGATTTTGTCCAGAAAACTATCTGTACTGTAGGTAGAGAGATAACAGAGACTGAAACTATGATCAAAACAGCCATTCTTCTACATTCTCTAATTGTGTTAACTTCTTGTAAATGAAATAATGCTGAAGTTTAACAATTCATCAATTTGCTGGGGACCCCTTGGAACCCCCCCTCAAGGACCCCTGGTGGTCCCCGGACCCCACGTTGAGAACCACCGGCCTAAGCAACAGAGGGATCAGTCTTCTTCTCCCGCAAACAGGAATTCATCATTACACCCAACAAGTGAGGAACAAATGGAGAGGCGGAGGAGATAACAGTTGATAAGTTTCACCTTTGGGCTTTAATGAAAATGAGAGGCCCACGGGTGCGAGAGTCCTCCCCCCCGCCCCCCCCGCCCCGACTAAGACATCCCGGCTTTGGGTTTCTTGGAGGTGCCGTAAAAAAAAAAAAGAAAAAAAAAAAAGACAAATGTTTTATGGCAGGCGCGAGTGGGGAGAAGGGAGTCAAAGACCTGCCAACAGACAGCCCATATAAACCATGCTTCAATAAACCACTTCCTCCACCCTCCTTTCATTGACAAAACCAGGGGAGAGTGAGCATTTACAGCTCAGTTCCTGTTTTTCGGCGGCAGTGGCGGCTACCCCCGTCTATCTGCACCCCCCCCACCCCCCCCACCCCTTTCCCCCTTCTCCTTTCATGCCCCGCAGCAGCAGCAAGCCTGCAGTTTTCATGGCTCTGGCTCTTTTGTGCTCCACCTATACAAGTAGGTATGATTTCTGCAGAATCGTAAAACAATTACTGGCAAATTCCTGCAGCTCTTTGATTCCTGGCCAGGAGCTGAAAGGGGGAGGAGGAGGAGGAGGAGGAGGAGGAGGAGGAGGAGGAGGAAGGGGAGGAGGAGGAAGAAGAAGGAGAGGGGCCTTACAGTAGTTAGTGGTGGGGGGGAAGTTTTAAAGGTGCCGGTGGGGGTCGAGAAACAAGCCCTTTTGTCCAGTGCCGGGAAGAGCAGTGATTTCTAGAGCAGTGATTCTCAACCTTTTTCATATCATGGACCCCTAATTTAGTACGCATTAAGAGCCACAGACCCCCATTTGATGAGATTTTGCCTCTCGGACCCAAATCTGAGAATATTTTTATTGTTAGATATGATTTTGTCCAGAATTCCATGACTGTCTGTATTGTAGGTAGAGAGATAACAGAGAAACTATGATCAAAACAGTCATTCTTCTACATCCTCTAACTGTGTTAACTTGTAAATTAAATAATAGTGAAGTTTAACAATTCATCAATTTGCTGGGGACCCCCCTGGAACCCTCTCAAGGCCCCGCTGGTGGTCCCCGGACCCCACGTTGAGAACCACCGTTCTAGAAGACTAGGAAAGAGTAGAAAGAACCATGGTTCATATTCACCATCTGATCAAATGAACTACTCAAAACGGCATCTTGCTTCTGTAATTCGATGCATTTCCAAATTGAAATAGGAGATGGGTGTCGGGGCGGGACATCGCGACTGCGTTCGAGAATGCTTTGGACATAATCTTGAGCTTCACAATTTCTGGATTTTTCAAATGGATAAATTCCAGCCACCGGGGACCCAACCATGGTGTCTTAGGAAAGGAAACCGTTTTCACCGCCGTCCCATGCTGCCACTCTGTCACTTTAAACGCTGTGAAGCTGAAGGCGTCCAGGTGGCTCGGTGGCCTAAGGCGCGGACCATGTACACGTGACATCTTTTCTGTCTCTCTCTACTTTGTCTAATAAAAGGTGTTTGGTCTATAAAATGTCAGAAAATGGTGAAAAATGTGGATCAGTGTTTCCCAAAGCCCAAGATGACGTCCTCAAATGTCTTGTTTTGTCCACAACCCAAAGATATTCAGTTTACTGTCATAGAGGAGGAAAGAAACCAGAAAATATTCACATTTAAGAAGCTGGAATCAGAGAATTTTGACTTATTTTTCTTAAAAACTACTAATTCATTACTCAAACTGATTAATCGATTATCAAAATAGTTGGCGATTAATTTAATAGTTGACAACTAATCGATTAATTGTTGCAGCTCTAAAAAATGTTATATGTTGCAGGTTTTATATGATGTGAGGGGCGGAGTGAGAGATATTCAAAGAATCTGTGATGGTATTACTGGTTGGAATTTCTATGTCTGTCCACTGGTACACCACAAAGCCACCACTAAAAATTAGTAAAAGTAATGGGATTTTGCAATGCATGATTGCAATGAGTGAAACTACACTGACTTTAAAAACTGTGTTGTTGGAACTAAATATTGAATTCATGCACTGACAGTTAGAAAAACCACCTTGCTACTTCCTGATATGTGGATGTATAGCGCATCAGCCAGTTGGTTGATGCTTGTTTTGACTTCTACCGTACTGTCTGGTGTATGAGCGCACACTGTATTTCCCTTGCAGGGCTCTGTGTCAGCTAAACAGTGCAGACCGGAATTCCCCTGTAATGCCTTAAATCCTTATATGCAAATGAATGAACAAAAAAGCACAAACGCACACAGGGCTCTGTGTTTGTGTTTGTTCATTCATTTGCATATAAGGCTCTTCTAGGAGGTACTCCTCCCAAACACCTGATAATACAAGAAAGTAAAGCAACTGTACATGTTTTTGGCATTTATTGTGATGTGATGATATGGAGAATTAGCCAACAAAGAGGAAAAGCTTTATATTTAGCTCTATATCACTGATAATGGCTCATTATCAGTTCTGTTGTAGTATTGTAGAAATGAGCTAATCTCACCTCCTCCTCTCCTTGCTCTCTCCTTGCTGTCTTCTTTCTTTCCATAAGTAGTTGCAGTATCAATATGGAATAAAGATTGATTAGCAGACTTTCTGCTGATAATAATAACTTTATGTGTATAGCACTTTTCTAAAAACAAGGTTTACAAAGTGCTTTACATACAATAAAACATAAAGACAGTGAGGTAAAAATACCGCAATGAAATATTTGATATTTAGAAAACTACTGAAGAAAAAACGAAAAAGTTTCAGACATTTCCTGTGACAAAAAGTCATATTAGTACCGCTTGTGTTTTATGAGACTTTATTGCAGGCAATCTGGCTCTCAGCTGGGCAGTCAGCTGACTGATTACAGAGCGCAACAGGCATCGCACCGTTCCACCTGCTACTGATAGAAATATTACTACTGTTTTGGTTGTTTTGCTCATGTGTGTTTAAAGTATTAACGCTCTGCTCTGTGGTGTATTTGCCTTAATTAGAAGACAATTCTTGCTCTGTTTGGACTAGATAGGTAACCGTTGGGGTGCGGTCACCTTGTCTTTGCAAAACACTGATAACCGGAGAATACCGTTGGACAGGAGACAGGCTGCTGTGATAAAGAGCTGAATATAACCAGCAGCAAGCAGAAGCCTGCTCCACAACAGCCTTTGTGGAGCCACTGCTCCCAGTGGAGCTCGGGCCTTCTGACCTATACAGCCAATGAGGAGACGTCTGCTGCCTTTTCTTCTGCTCGGCTATCGGATGGCCACACTGCTCCAATAGTCAAATGAAGTTAAGTGGGGTTGTTTCTAGGGTTTGACTGATGCATCAGTTTGTCGATACAACAGGCTGATATAGGCCTTTTATTAAAAAGGCTCCGATATGATGGAGGTTCTGCCTCTTCAGTGCGTAAAACCTAGGGCTGGGCGATAATTCAATATTATCGTTTATCGTCTTTCAGTGGAATCATATCGTGATGATATGAAGATATTATGATATCATGACACACATTTCTGCTGTCTAAATTGATGATGACAAGCACATTTTACTTAAAAACTCTCATAAAATGAGGAATGGTAGGAATATTATTTGAATATTTCTGTTTTGTTTGACATCACACCTAACACTACCATTCGGTTCAATGAGATGAACATTAATTTGATTATTTAACGTGATTTTGCATACATGAACCATACCGTGATATATATTGATATCGAGAAAAATCCTTATGGTTGAAATCAATATCATGATAGTCATATCGCCCAGCCCTAGTTCCGCCTCTTCAGTGTGTAAAACCTGCTGTGAACCTGCCTCCTCCCTGCCTTAAGGAGCCACTAACCCACCTAAAACTATTTCATACAGTTTCAATGGAGAGTTTTAGTGTCCCATGATGCTCTAAATGCAGTTTCAGAGGCTTTTCCTCCATGACAAGAAATAAACTCTGAGGGAAAAGCCCAATACTTGGATTTGTTTTTGCCTTGAAAACAGTCAAATTTAAAAGATACTGAATATCGGCACTGAATATCTGCGATTGGCATCAGTTTGAGGAAAAAAAAAACATATGAGTCAAACCCTAGCTCCCCCTCCCCCTCCCCCTCCGTGTCTCATGTTTTCACTTTGGCACCAGCAGAAAAGAAACGGCTTTGGCAGCAACGAAACAAATTCCCTAAAAATTTGCACTATGACACTTGCCTCCGGAATCGCCGTTGAGCACTACCGCCTGCCTGTTAAAAATAGTAAGGAAATTCAGAAAAAAAAAAAAAAAAAAGTATTTTACTCGACGAGCACAGGGTGAAACTGCAGCATGACTACCCCCTGATTCCAAAGACAGACGATATTTGAGAATCCTTAACACTTGTGCCAGAATACAAGTGAAAGCGATGCGGGCCTCTGCTCTTCAGGAGAAAAAAACAAAAAAAAAAAAAAACCTTCTTTCATGTCAAAACACTGTGACCGAACAGAAAATTTGTGGGGGTATTCTAGCTGCCTAAAAAAGGGAGGAGGTGGGGTTGCGGCGAAGAAAGAACTTAATGGGTTTCCTGGGAAGAAGTCGGAGTGGCCAAAAGCTTTACCCCCCCCCCCCCCACACACACACACACACAAATATCAAGAGCTAGAAATGACATGGAAACGCAAAGACGCACCAATAAGAGACGAGGAAGGGCTCGCTCGGCCCCGGGGCTTGGAAGAGACGTATTTCAACTGTGTGCACATGCATGCAATTGAAAGGTAGGGGAACGTCATTCAAGGGGCCACAGTTGCCTTTTGTTGGCTATCTAATGCACTCTGTTAATAAAAAAATTAAAAAAATAGTCCAATATTCCTTTCACTTGTGGAACAGTAAGCTCCCTACTACCCATGACTGTCCTTTGGACTAGATCTGCATGATTTAACCAGCTTAAAATGTGTCCTCCATTGTAGGGCTGCAACTAACGATTATTTTCATTGTCGATTATTTTCTCGATTAATCGATTAGTTGTTTGGTCTATAAAATGTCAGAAAATGGTGAAAAATGTGGATCAGTTTTTCCCAAAGCCCAAGATGACGTCCTCAAATGTCTTGTTTTGTCCACAACCCAAAGATATTCAGTTTACTGTCATAGAGGAGTAAAGAAAACAGAAAATATTCACAATTAAAAAGCTGGAATCAGAGAATTTTGACTTATTTTTCTTAAAGAATTACTCAAACCGATTAATCGATTATCAAAATAGTTGGCGATTAATTTAATAGTTGACAACTAATCGATTAATCGTTGCAGCTCTACTCCATTGTAAAACATCACCGATATTATACTAAAGGAGGTAAATCCACAATATTCTGGATGTCTGGATGACTTTTTAAAGACAAAAATGACCACACATGTCCAGTAAACTCTCCTTTATCTCGGGAGCTGATATCAGTATCATCAGAGCTCACATTAGCGAACCCGCAGCAAAGAGGAAAGGAATGCATCGCAGCTTCGGAGACATATTTCAGCCTCCGGGGGGGATACGGTATCTTACGTGTGGGTCACTGCAGTGACTTGACTTATGTGGTATGTGCACAAAAGCCACAAATGAGCGATCGGGAAGCCTGAAGAGAGGATGAGGAAGAAAGTTAAAAGGTTTTCATGCGAGAGCTCCGCGGAGCCCAGGAGACGCCCACAGGCGAACATGTTGGCCCAATCATTAAGACATCAATCTGTGTGTGTGTGTGTGTGTGTGTGTGTGTGTGTGTGTGTGTGTGTGTATTCACCATAAGGGGCTTACACTTTAGCAAATCTGGTTAACAGAAAGCGCTTTGGTCTTAAAAGGGAAAAAAAATCCCTCCTCAGATATTCTTACACTGTTAGAACATCTGTGATGTCCAACGCATTCCAGGAGTTATTTTGTGATGAAGTGTTGCAGTTTACTTTTTTTTTTTGGTGTACCTACTTTGCCTCATCTATTTCTACATCAGTTAGTGATTTCCTACATTTCCCAGAATGCCTTTCGACTAGGGCTGGGCGATATATCGATATTATATTGATATCGTGATATGAGACTAGATATCGTCTTAGATTTTGGATATCGTAATATCATGATATGGCATAAGTGTCTTTTCCTGGTTTTAAAGGCTGCATTACAGTAAAGTGATGTCATTTTCTGAACTTACCAGACTGTTCTAGCTGTTCTATTATTTGCCTTTACCCACTTAGTCATTATATCCACATTACTGATGATTATTTATCAAAAATCTCATTGTGTAAATATTTTGTGACAGCAAACCAATAGTCATCCCTACAATTTTGTCAATATTGATATCGAGGTATTTGGTCAAAAATATTGTGATATTTGATTTTGTCCATATCGCCCAGCCCTACTTACAACTGAACATTTAGCCCACTTCGTAGAAAATACCGAGATATATATCGTGTATCGTCATTCAGCCTAAAAATACCGAGATATGATTTTTGGTCCATATCGCCCAGCCCTACTTTCGACAACCCCCCAGAGAAGGGGTGTGAACTCTCCTACACACCTGAATATCCAGGTGTGCAGAGGTTTTATTGTTTATATCCTAAATAGCTTGAAAGCATGGTCATTCAGCTATGGGTTACAAACGTCTATGGTCATGGGCATTGCATTCTGGTCTATTGAGGCTGCTGTCAGTGGAGAAATGAGTATCTCTGCCTCTTCTACAATGGATTTCTCCCTGTATGATTGTTGGAGTCTAGAAAGAAGCCCTCGCTCTTTGATTCTGAGGGACTGACACCAAAACTTGACGTTTACCGCTGATGTTTTAGATCCTGAAACATTTTCTGCTATCAAACTCCATTGTAGATGTGCAGGAAATATGCAGATGTGACGTCATTAGGGCTGCAACTAATGATTATTTTCATTGTCGATTAATCTGTCGATTATTTTCTCGATTAATCGATTAGTTGTTTGGTCTATAAAATGTCAGAAAATGGTGAAAAATGTGGATCAGTGTTTCCCAAAGCCCAAGATGACGTCCTCAAATGTCTTGTTTTGTCCACAACCCAAAGATATTCAGTTTACTGTCATAGAGGAGTAAAGAAACCAGAAAATATTCACATTTACGAAGCTGGAATCAGAGAAATTTGACTTATTTTTCTCAAAGAATTACTCAAACCGATTAATAGATTATCAAAAGTTGGCGATTAATTTAATAGTTGACAACTAATCGATTAATCGTTGCAGCTCTAGACGTCATCTCGTCTACATTTGGCCAATTATCCACAGGAATAAGAAAACGAAACCACAAAATAACAAAATGCACCCAGAAAAGGTGGATTTTTCCTTCAACAAAAAGCTCTTTGGTCTTCAAAAAAAACCCCCAAAAACACACACCTCAATCAAACTCTCCTGTGCCTCGCCCGCACTGAACAGACCACAAATCTCCGGCCCTTTTCAACAAGCTCCCCCATTTCTTCCCCATTACACTGTCTTACATCGTTCCATAAAAGTGCCAATCCCCTGAAATATCACAAACACCTTTGAAGAGACGCCATCTCCGGAGTGGATTAAATGGCGGCCGAGGCACCAAACGAGGTGCTTAAGCAGCGTGAGCCGTCGCCGCCTACTGCCAAAATAGCAAACCCCCCTTTTTGCCGGTTTTTCGAGGGGGGGGGGGGGGGACTTCTTCTTCGCCGCCGCTCGTATCGCCATGGCAACGGCTCAACGCCAGGCCCCCCCCGTTAAAAACCTGCGCGGCAATAATGAAGCGACTTCACTTGACTGCCGCGTCGTTAATCTTAATGTGCGTCTGGCGGCTTCTCGGAGGAAAAAAGCGGCGGCAACAAATCACGGAGCAGAGTGTGGGAGGGAGGAACGGCCCCCCCTGAGTCTCTCCTTTTTTTTTTTTTTTTTTTTTTTTTTTAAATCACTCCCCCCCCCCCCCCCCCACTCAGAACGGCTTTCTGTGTCTGTGTGTGTGTGTGTGCAGAAATTCATGAAAGTGATGACATGTGGATAAGGAGGGGGGGGGGGGGTAAAAAAAAAAAAAAAAGGAAACAGCTGATCTGAAACCCTATCGAGTTGTTTGCCGGCGTGCCACATGAGCCTTACCTGCCGTCAGCGTCTTTACAGCTGGGGGGACGCCCCCGCAAACCTAATCAATGGACGTCTCTTCAAATTAAACTTTCAAATGGAGCGAAAGTGGCAGTGATGGATTTTTATTGTGTCTTTAAAATGTGTTAGTGGCAGGCTTTGAAATACGATTATGGCTCGCTCCTTCACCTGCCACCCCCCCCCTTTTTCTTTGAAAAAATCCCGACCGGGGGAATCTCTGGTCCGCGTAAAACTCTTTTCCTGGCTGCCAGAATCGCAGGATGCCAGGTTCACGCACCCCAAGCCTTCCATTTGTCAAAGCATTACTGTCAGCCCTGGCAGCGGTTAAGTGCGAGGCAAGGTGGAGATCCAGGTAGAGACATCAACAGATCGGGCTTTTTTTATTTAAAGCTCTTTTCAGGATTCAGTTTCTTCGTTTCTCGTCTTTAAAAAGGATAAGATGAAACATTGCCAGTAGCTTGTAACAAATCTTGATAAATATATAAATCTAGAGCAGTGATTCTCAAACCTTTTTCATATCAAGGACCCCTAATTTAGTCCACATTAGAGCCACGGACCCCCATTTGATTTTGTCTCTCTGACCCAAATCTGAGAATATTTTTATTGTCAGATTTGATTTTGTCCAGAATTCCATGACTATCTGTATTGTAGGTAGAGAGATAACAGAGAAACTATGATCAAAACAGTCATTCTTCTACATTCTCTAATTGTGTTAACTTCTTGTAAATGAAATAATGCTGAAGTTTAACAATTCATCAATTTCCTGGGGACCCCCTGGAACCCCCTCAAGGACCCCTGGTGGTCCCCGGACCTCATGTTGAGAACCACTGATCGAGAGCATGCAGTGACAGAAAAAAAAAAAAAAAAAAAAAAGAATCAGACATGAAGTCATCGAACAACATTTAGCCAGAGCTGCCTGTGACAAGGCAGGTGAAGTGGAGGAGAGGTAAAAATGGCCGACCGTGTTCCAGTCCATTTAGTTTGAGACGGAGCTCTTTCCTCCCTGCGTCGTCCCACTCCTCACACTAAATATCACGTTTCCAAGGCTACACAGCGGGCAGCCCAATCACGGCCGTTTTTCCTAATGCATCCGCAAATATTCCCGCCAGGCCGGGCCGGGCCGCGCCGGGCCGGGCCGCGCGGGGCTGGAAGATTGCGAGATTTCCACCCGGGCGATCGGAAAAAAAAAAAACCCCAGCTACGAGACAGTTATGACTCAATTCGTCCCCGCGCTCGCGACACGTTTTTTTTTTGTTTTTTTTAAACGCCTCCCGTTTTTTAAGACGAGGAGGGACGGCGGCTTAGGCTGTGTGCAGGACGGATATTCAGAGCAAGGTGAGTGAAAAGGCTGAGGAGAGAATAATCCTCAACAGCTGCAAAACGGACTAAATTAAAACACTCCGGCCAGAAAGAGGGAGAAGAAAAGAGTGTGTGCGTGTGTGTGTGTGTGCATCCTTGGCGCTGACCCTGAGACTTCCTGTGTGTGTGTGTGTAGCCAGCTGTGCCCTTGTTGGACCACTCAGCAAGACTGTTAGTATCCACAGTGTCAAACACAAAGCCTGGCTATGCAACAACACTGTATCTTCAAAGTTCTCCCGCTTGGGATGGGCCATATCAGTTTCTTTTCATGCTATTGTCTCCGTATTTCACAGGAATTTATACAGTTTTATCTCAGTATTGTAATAATGTGTAAAGGCTGCAAGTCAGTCATAATGCCTTGTTTCTATCACTGTAGAACAGTGGTTCTCAACCTTTTTCATATCAAGGACCCCTAATTTAGTCCACATTAGAGCCACGGACCTACATTTGATGAGATTTTGTCTCTCGGACCCAAATCTGAGAATATTTTTGTTGTTAGATATGATTTTGTCCAGAAAACTATCTGTATTGTAGGTAGAGAGATAACAGAGAAACTATGATCAAAACAGCCATTCTTCTACTAATTGTGTTAATTTCTTGTAAATGAAATAATGCTGAAGTTTAACGATTCATCAATTTGCTGGGGACCCCCTGGAACCCCCTCAAGGACCCCCGGTGGTCCCCGGACCCCACGTTGGGAACCACTGCTGTAGAAGCTGAATTCCTGCTACATCATCATCATGAGTTTTTTGACACTACACGTTACTACTAATGGTGCTGTTACACAATACAGTTAAAGTAATAATCTGTGACATCTTGATATAAATCAATGTCTGTTTTGCTACTCTTTAGTGCCAGTTGATATAACTCAGTAATGATTCAACCTATATCCAGTTCATGAAAGCTTTTCCATTTGCTGTTCTAAACACCCGGTGTCTGGTAGCTCTTTCCTGGGAAAAATCCTCCGCCGCACAGGAAGTGATGCGTTTTGCGTTTCTGATTTGTTTGGGAAAAAACAGACAAAGAAGAGAGAAACTCAAACTGCATCGACAGAAAACCCAAGCTCCACCCACACCGTTTGATTGACAGGTGATCTCTGGGAAGTGCAGTGCAGAAACACCATGATGGAGACCAAAAAAAAAAAAAAAAAAATCTCGCCGATTACCACTTTAATAAACAGCATAATGGTATTTTAATAGAAAACGGTATGTTAATGATATCATGATATTGAATATGTTACCATGTGAACAGTCAGAGGCGAAGCCCATTAAAGCTCAGGGAAGGACGGCTACCTCCCCAGATGCAAAATAATGAGTTCCACTGTTTATCTTGTAAAGCATGAGTCACACTACCAGACCGCTGCTCACACTGTCCAGACTAAAACTTGAGTAAACGCTCGCCGCCCCGTCGGGAAGCCGTTCACACCAGGCGACGGGTTAAGTGTGAAGACGAGGGATCACACGCTACACACTCTGTCTTTCAGAAACTTATTCCCCTTTTGTCCAGAACAGCTCACTGTAAATACAATTACAACAGAGCTGTTCTATCGTTTCTTGTTCCATAGGTACGGAAGCTACAGATTACATTTAGCCTACGTCACAAATATATTTTGAAGTGACATCATTACATGGATAACACTGATGAAGTATTTTGTATGAACTTCTTTCACTTAATTTGCAATTGGATACATATGCAGATTGACCCAGTTTATACTATTGGAGTTGGGAATCTTACTGACACACTACGTTAGTGAGTGGACGTTGTTGTTGTTGTTGTTGTTGTTAACGTGACTTCTCTTCAGGTTCATTCTCTTTTTTTCCCCTTGAGCTAAACTCTCATTGGCTATTGTCAGTATTGCTCTCTGATTTCAGTCTTGGACTGCTTCACACAACACCAGCACGGACTCATAAAATCAGAAAAAATCTTGTTGGGTTCCGACTAGGGATGGGCATGAGTACTCGATTTGGACGTCAGTCGATTTGGACCTCAGCGGTTCAACGGTTCAACGTATACGAGTACTCACATTTTTTTTTTGCTTTGTAAAAAAAAAACATAAAAAATATATGTATATAATAAATATAAACATAAATTGACCCTGTTCTATATTAAAAGTTTACATTTTTTGGACGGGACTGCTAGCAAAAATGATAGATCTGCACACGCATCGTTACAGGATCTAATCTTACAGCCTGTAATGTGCCTGGTCGCCATTCTGGCAGAATGGCGACCAGGCATAAGAGTGATGTTTGGAAGTATTTCGACAAAATAGACGAAATGAATGTGCAGTGCAAGCTATGTAACGTTAAACTTGCGTAGCATGTAAGCATTAGCATAAGCTTAAGCATAAGCATTAGATAGTAATAGATATTCTTACAGGCCTATAGCCTATGAAATTAACTGTTTAGTGTTAGCCAAACTTTGGTTCCGCTTGTGTGTTTCCAGTCGGACACGGACCCCTACCCACATTTTCGCTTGGGTGTTAATTTCGGACCATATTCTTACATTCTTTTTTTTTTTGCGAGTACTCGAATATTGAAATTACTTAAAATGCCCATCCCTAGTTCCGACTAGTCTGGAATCATCGGGAGTCTTGAAACTACTGTAGGATAATCTGACCGACCGACCCCCTTCTCTGGGGGTTGCCAAAAAGCATTCTGGGAGATGTGGGGAAATCACTAACTGAAGTAGAAGTAGACAAGGCAGGTTGAGGGAAAGCGGGTAGGGCCAAAAAAAAGCTAATTAGGACACTCTTCATCACAAAACAACTCCTGGAATGATATCTTGACAGTGTAAGAGTATCCGAGGGGGAATTTTTCCTTTTAAGATAACTATTTATTCTCTGCATTCTTGCCTCAACAGATGAGCCGTGGTAGAGAAGACCAACGTCCAAATCAGCACTTAGCCTAAACCATCATTTTACCTGTTCTAACCAAGCCAAGAGGCTGCAAATGTCAAAATCTAACATTAGACAGAGGATTTTGCAGTTTCACATCCACTCAGTGTCAGCTAAACAACTTGACAAGATGGAACAAGATTGGGCCAGTTGGCTACGTTTTTGTAAAAAGTGCTAGAATTCTCCTGAGCAGCTTGAACAAATGAAACCTCACCGTCATTTCTTCTGATCTATTACACTTAGGCTTTGTTTTAACTAGAAACCCTCAAAGGCCTTTTGAAGACCCTAATAGATCAGGAAGTACTTTGGCTTCGCAATTTGTCACCATGTAAAAACACATGAGTCCCACAGACTTCATAGGGATCGGAGAGGATCTCATGGCATGTGTCATCCCGTAAGACTTATTGGGGGTTAAGTATCCTCCTGCTGGGCTTTAGGCCATATTCTCAGAGCCCAGCACGTTACATTCATCAAGCTCGGGTCGGAGGAAGAGAAGGATGGGACGCGCGCAAGCCAAAACTCATTTGGTACACCTTGCAATCAAAGGCCTTTTAGAAGGTGCTTTAAGCTTTGGAGTTTCCGTATCAGCAGATAGGAATTTGATTTATGGACTGCTTGGAGGCATTAGGGAAAAATTGAATATGGCAGGAGATTTTCCAGCGTGTGGCCCGTCTCGCCGCACATCTTTTTTCATATCTTGACAACGTTTGAGTCCCGTCGATTCCCTGGGCCGTCCATAAATCACGGGGGCAAAAGGTGATAAATATGCACCTTCGCTAACCGCATCCGTCTTTCGGCTCCGTCAGGTGTTCCCGCCGGGTCCGGGGGGGGCGGTGGGGATCATTTTCACATGGCTCAGGAATTCGCCGTGAACGTTCTCGCCGATGTGGAGGGGGGGGGGGATTTCGGGGGCATAAGCAACACTTTATGAACTCATTGGTTAAAATCCCCCTCTATTTATTTATGAGCGTATGTTCACGCCGAAGTGGGACAACGGGGTTTCTTGTTGACCCACATTGAAGCGAACGGTTTCCTAAGGCTATTCGTGGATGCATCCTTTAGTCCAGTGATTCTCAACCTTTTTCATATCAAGGACCCCTAATGTAGGGGTCCTGAGATTTTGCCTCTCAAACCCAAATCTGAGAATATTTTTATTGTTAGATATGATTTTGTCCAGAATCCCATGACTATCTGTACTGTAGGTAGAGATATATCAGTGAAACTATGATCAAAACAGTCATTCTTCTACATTCTCTAATTGTGTTAACTTCTTGTAAATGAAATAATGCTGAAGGTTTAACAAGTCATCAATTTCCTGGGGACCCCCTGGAACCCCCTCAAGGACCCCTGGTGGTCCCCGGACCCCACGTTGAGAACCACTGGCGTGCATCATCACATTTGTAGGTAGAATCTCACTACTGGAGGAGTACAAACTGATGGAACCCGGTCTGATAAACTAACAATTGGGAAGGATGCTACTGTGTGTCATTGCTCAAGGCTGACTTGTTTGTTTCACTGTATATAAGCTGTATACTAACCCTATTCTCCAGGGAACAACCTGTACCGCTAGTGTGTTGTGTACTTCTCTCCATGCTGCATGAACAAACCTTTAGAGACCGAAGAAAGAAGTTCGTCATCGCTCAAAGGAACTAGGAAGGTAAGCAGTAATCTTAAGGACAAGGAGTTTGCATCTACAACTGGACAAGCACTCTAGAGAGGAACGATTCAAAAGCATTTCCTATTCTATCCATAATTTACATTCAACAATGTCCCAAGTGCAGCAAAATGTAGAAAACAACCTACAATATCTAGGGTTCTTTTTGTTCTTTCAAAATGCAACGTTGATTTCTCCGCTGAGCGAAATTCCGATTTCTCGGAATAATTTGTGACCATTGCATAGTAATTCATAATCTGTCTCTAGGCACTACAAAGACCCGATTCAAAAGCCACCCTTTTTTTGTTTTGTTTTTAGAAGTGGGGGCGGGGCGGGATACAGTCAACCATGTAGTACAAAAGTATTCCAGGGCCAGCGAACGAGGACCAGGAGGAGGAGGCATGGTTTCTAGCTGCCTTTGAGTCGAGTCAGCCACCCAGTTCATTCACATGTGGTGATTCAATCCCTGCCAACAGACAACTTGTCCATATCTGCTCTAATATGATATTCAATACTAAAAAAAAAAAGGGAGGCTGAAAGACAGATAAAGTGGATGAGAAGTCAGTTAAAAAGCACACTGAGTCTCTCACAGACATTATGAAACAACCAATTCATAATTAATGTCTTGACACCAACCTGTACACTTAGATCACTGGGGAACTTCATACACTTTTTAAAAAGGGAACGATTTGAGTTTCATGTATGGATAATAAAAGATTGGGGTTCGACTGATGTTGATTTTTGAAGATTAAGCTAAATTTTGGAGAATTGTATTCTTGTCAGGGTGGAAAAGCCTCCGAAACAGCATTTAGACCAGTGGTTCTCAACCTGGGGTCCGGGGACCACCAGGGGTCCTTGAGGGGCTTCCAGGGGGTCCCCAGCAAATTGATGAATTGTTAAACTTCACCATTATTTAATTTACAAGAAGTTAACACAATTAGAGAATGTAGAAGAATTATAATTTTGATCATAGTTTCACTGTTATCTCTCTACCTACAATACATATAGTCATGGAATTCGGGACAAAATCATATCTAACAAAAATATTCTCAGATTTGGGTCAAAGAAACAAAATCTCATCAAATGGGGGGTCCGTGGCTCTAATGTGGACTAAATTAGGGGTCCTTGATATGAAAAAGGTTGAGAATCACTGATTTAGACCATCATGGGACACTAAAACTCTCCATTGAAATGCAGACTAATGAAATTCTTTTAGGGTTAGCAGCTCTTTAAGGCAGAGTGACCCACCTCATCTATTGAATGGTAGGAAAAATCTGGGATATACAGTACATTACTGCAGAAAATCCAATGTCATGTCCGGTTTTCCAGACTGTTTCTCTGTAGCTGTGATAGAGATGAACCTCCATTATATCAGAGGTGGATGACACTGACTGATATCTGATATTTAGCTAATAAAAGGCCAATATTGGCAAACCGATTGGTCTTAACTTGCAACAGGCAACATACAAAATCCAAATGTGACAACTTGTCCCACTTCTCACAGAAGTGAGAAACTAATTACTGCACAGCAGAGCGATCTTAGAATTGTTCTCAACAAAACTGAATATCCTCCTGCAGTCCTGTGTAATTACACTATGACAGGGTCTCTCCGGCGAGGCGTCCGGCTTGGCGCACCGCCCGGCGCTTGTCGAGCCCAACAACCCTCAAATTCACCAGAGGCTGAAGGGGGTCAGAAATTCCCAACCAGCAAATATTTTAATTGATCCCTTCCTTGCCAGACGCTCCATCAGGACCCCCCTTTACCTCGCACACCCAAGCAGGCTAGACCACAAAGACTCTCTTTGGCCTTTTTCCACATCAGTGGAAGTAGTATTAACCCTATGCAGGCTGCAGCCCCATGTGTGCACATAGGCAGTGTGTGTGTGTGTGTGTGTGTGTGCATATGCAGATACATCCGTTTGCAGCGGGTGAACTCTAAGCACTTCAGGATAAAAATCAATTATCAGTATGATCTTCACCTCACTGACTTCACATGTTGCAATGCTTCCAGTTCAAGTTTATTGGCTTGTGTGGCCGTGTGCAGAAGTCAACCAACACGGAGTAAATATCCAGACAAGTTCGACTTGTCCCTCCTTTATTTACACCATGCATCCATGCAACTTAAGCCCCCAAATCAAACAGCTCTTACACACAAGGCTGGTCCGTTCAGTGGCCTAATATCTAATAGCAAAGTCAAGGGATAGGAGTAAAAAAAACGAATAGGTCTCCATTGAGCTGCTCTACTGCACTACTGGCTTTCCTCAACTCTTATGAGACCATTCCACATTAGATCAGCAGCAGCATCACCCTTATGAAACGTATGATACTTCAACAATCACCATAAGGAAAGTCTCTTTTCTCTTGCGCCCCCCCCCCCCTCTACATGGAGGTCAGAGGTCAGGGTCAGCCAGGCAACAGCACCGCTAGAGCTGGTAGGGAATCAGCGTCTTGCTCAAGGACACTTCAGCAGTTTCAAATATGACAAATTCAGCTTAAAACAAAGTGACCAAGCCTTACCTCTTTTTGGTCTAGGGAAGCTTTCGTGCAGGTGAAAAACAACCTTTTCCACGAAGTGCTGAATGTTGCTGTGCTCTGGTCCTCGAACAAACACCATCCAGTCGTGGGTAAAGCCTTCCACAGTGGGTTTCTTTCTGACCTGGGCACGGTGACCAAGTTCTAGTTTCACCTGAACAGCACCCTGTGGAAAGTTCAGATAATAATTCCATCAAATAGACTGGTCCCAAAATGGAATTTCGGTGACTGCTCGGATTCACCAAAACAAAAAAAAGGTGTAAAATGGAGTGACAGTGCTTATAATATACCGATACGTGTATTTTCATTTAGCACAGAATGTCAACTGGATTTAGGAATTTAGGATTGAGAGTCAAGAACACACCAAGCCAAGCTTATAAGGTTAAAAAGTGAATAATTGAAGCGCCGAAATTAAGTAAATCCTTCTGTGGTTTTCATATGCTTTCACGCCACGTTTTACATCAGCTCTAGCCTCGATACGCTGCGTTCTCTCCGTCACGCCAAACTCCATTCAAAAATATTGCAATTCACTGGTATTATTTAATGGAAATGTATACACCCGGTAGAACAGGACTCAATACCTTCTACCAATGGTAAGGGTCTGCTGGTAAATTCGGCCTATATCCGACACACGAAGCAGCGCGTACTTCAATAAAATCTCAAGTTTTAGAATTAGTTCACGCTGCTCGCCATCTCCCACCATGGTGTACTTCAGTGGCGGAAGATAGTGGCAGTAGCAGGCGAACCAGTTATAAAAGTTGACATTTTATTGGACTGAAGTACTGCTTGGTGCATTGGATATGTGCCGAAATGAAGAGTGGATCCTAAAGATTCAGAAAAGGTCTTAAGCCATGTTCTACTTTGCCCATAAGCAAGGCAACATGTAATTGCCCTATTTTTGAATGGAGTCTAGCGTTACGTTCTGCCCATACAAGCGAGAGCGGCACGAATCGGGGCTAGCCAGCAGTCGGAATACGGCTTGGAAATCCTCGTTACGGAGTAAAAAACACCGACTCCGGCGTGAGAAAACAGCAAAACGGCCCCAACACACACCACAGCAGACCGAGCTGGCTAGTAAGTCGTCCAACTGGCTACTCACCGAATTGGCCATCCTTGAGGCCCCGCGTTACCGTTATTTCATGGAGAATTAGTTTTAAATGAGAGCAGAGGTGAGTACAGTTTGCCTATGGCGGCGGACATGGTCTCTTCTGGACTGAACTCAGACTCGACACTTTCAAAGGCTGACCGGTTGTCAAGCCAGTCGCAATAACACACATAACTTCCGTCGAAGACTTTCAAAATAAAGCCCTCATTACGAGGATGCTGTATCTGTTTTCTTCATATTCCCATGTCCTTCTCATTGTCACGTTTGTTGAAATTGACTTTAGTTTGAGGAATAGTGACGCTTGTGTTCAGTATCATTGTTTGGTATGGAAATGTTCTGTTCTATTCTATTCTGTTCTGTTATGTTTTATTCTCTGTGTTGTGGAAGCTACCTTAAAAGTGCAGTTTTACAAACTACCGATTACTTCATATTAGAAGAAGCTGAACAACAGCAAAGCTGCCCTCAAGGTAAATATAGTTTTGTTAACTAAAGTTTCGGAGAAAAAGTACTTCAAACTATGCTGTAAAAAGTGATAATTTCTACAACAATGTCATATAATTTAAATCACATGGCTGCAAAAAAAATACCACTGATTTGGATAACAAAAATGCATTTATTTCAAAGAAAGTGCAAGGAATGTATATTGTGTTTCTGCCACACTATGACAGCTAGCTGCCAGAAACTAGAGTCTGCAAAGCTACTGTTTTTAGTAGTGTTTTACAAAAAAGTAAAAGTGCAGCTGAGCTACTAGTTTAATAACATGTAGTTAAACTACTCCCCAGAACTGTCTATTCTATTCTCCTAAGGTCTATTCTTGTCTATTCTTTTATTTTGAAGGAAAAATCGCTTTACTTCCAGTATTTTCCCTGCTTTTTCCAGCTGGCTTTACGCCGTGAGGTTGAAGAGCAGAGCACAGCGCAGGCGCAGTACGGCGTGCCCGCTGCAGCCGCAGACGGAGCACGGGAGGGAGAGGTCCAATGGGAGAGCAGCAGACACGCACAGACAGCCAATCAAGTGGCCGTAACCTTCCCGTAATTATCTTGCGTTCAAGTCCCATGGGAAAAAACTGTAGAAAGGAAAGACTTTTTGACGGTTCAAAGCAACGACTTGGATGTGTTCCCACGTTCAGACTCGTTTTACGCCATCAAACGCCAGGATTTGAAGTTTTCTGTTGACTTCGTTTGCTGCTAATGAGGGTTTCACACTGAACACACACGCACTGAGTGATGATACATTTGAGTTCATGCTTTACAGCAAACCAAACACTGCGATGTGGACCACAAACTGAAAAAAATGCACAAAGTAGTTGTGTTTTTCAACGGCATTTTATCAGCTATGACCACAAAATGACTTGGGTGAAAAACCGTTGCTTTTGTTCACTTTATTTGAAATGAATATATCATTCCTCACATCTGACCACAGGTGTTTTCCTGCTCGTGGTATCCGAATGCAGGAAGTTGGAGAAATCGAGGTGCCAAACCCCGAGGTCCCAATAAGTATTCACCAGCTGAAAACTGAAAAAGATGACGTGAACGCTATTTTCTAAAGTAGGAGTCTCTTATCTCCCATCTTTACCTCTTACATGAATGCAGCATTATTCAACACATCCAGATATGCTAACACCATTTACAACCCAAACCTACTGATATCCACTACGTTTCTGACTGACAAACAGATTTATGGTGATTTTTGCTTGATCTTATGTCTCTATTATACTAATAAAAACTACAAGATCAGATTTGGACTCAGTTAGGCTGAGGTGTAGAGAGTGACACACCTTACTGTACCCAAATGACCACAGTCCCCCAGTGAGATTAGTTGTGGCTACAGCAATGTTGATTTAATACCTATATTGATCTGCCATTCATCACTCATGAAAAAGAACAATAGTAATGATATCATCTATTTTAGAAGGATACTAAACAAATGTCACAGCAAAACCAAGGCGCTATTTGGATATTATAAAAGTATAATATGTTCACCATAAACATATAATTTATTGAGTTCCACAGACACACTCTAAGCTGCTATAGGAATATTGTGATTTTTCCTAATTCCAAATGTAAAAGTGTGAAAAAAATATACTTTATACAAAATTAAACATGGCAGGTTTAGGCTAGACATGGCAGTTTTACTGTATGCTTTAATACTGAACATTTTGAATAGAAATCCTGACAACTCTAAAGCTCTAACTCAAACTCTAGCTGAGGCAAAATAATTGAATAAACAGGAAAGTAGCTTTCAGATTCACCTTATATATGAGCTTTAATATACAGTACTACCACTACTACTAGCACCACTAATGTTACTACCACTGCTAATAGCACTACTACTACTGCTACTAGTACTACTACTACTGCTACTACTACTACTAGGCCTACTACTATTACTATACTACTACTACTACTACTACTAATACTAATACTACTACTGCTAAGATACTATTACTACTACTACTACTACTACTACTACTAGACCTACTACTGCTACTATTACTATACTACTACTACTACTACTACTACTACTACTACTACTACTACTAATACTATTACTGCTACTACTGCTAAGATACTATTACTACTACTACTACTACTAATACTAATACTATTACTGCTACTACTGCTAAGATACTATTACTACTACTACTACTACTACTACTACTACTAAACCTACTACTACTACTATTACTATACTACTACTACTACTACTGCTACTACTACTACTACTACTACTACTACTAGGCCTACTACTAGTACTATTACTATACTACTACTACTACTACTACTACTACTAGGCTTACTACTATTACTATACGACTACTACTACTACTAGGCCTACTACTAGTACTATTATACTACTACTACTACCACCACTACTACTACTACTACTACTACTACTACTACTACTACTACTACTACTAGGCCTACTACTACTACTATTACTATACTACTACTACTACTACTACTACTAGGCCTACTACTAGTACTATTACTATACTACTACTACTACTACTACTACTAGACCTACTACTACTACTATTACTATACTACTACTACTACTACTACTGCTACTACTATTACTGCTACTACTGCTAAGATACTATTACTGCTACTAGTATTATTACTGCTACTACTGGTGTGCATTTGTGATATTGTGTATTGTTTAATAGTGTAGAATGTTTTCTACTGTAACTTCTGTACTTGTCTATTCTTTTCTCAGGCAATAGGTAAAGAAAAGGCTTAAGGCAATTGTTCCGGACATAATGCAATAGTTGGGAATGGATGGGGAAAAACATAATGATTTTTCATTTAAGTGATAAGTAGCTTACAGGCAAGTGGATTTAAGCCAGTAAATTCCTAGTTGTCATTTTTAGACTATGTATAATTCATTCACCAAGGATTTGCATGGAAATGTCTGGTTTACCATGTGACCTATAAAAATACATGATTTCTTCTCACTGCTTTAAAGGTTAATGAAGCTGGTGTGAATGGAAGTCAGGCTACAATAGCTATCCAATGATAAAACTCTATAATAATTCTAGTAGGGAATATGCTTTTACTGTGACCTTATACTTTATGGTACTTTTCATATCCAGTGATATTACTATACCATGTCAATCAGTCATATCAATATCAATAGTGATTTCATAGTGACCTTATTGTATTCCATAGTATTATTTTATCCCTTATGGTATTACTATATGATTTGTGGTATAAATAGTGACATAGTAGCTGCATGTTAATAGTTTGGTATGTAGTATCTCTAATCTGTTACTAGGAAAAGTCAATACCAAGTTGAGGTGCTACAGCTAAACGTTAGTGGCGTACTACAGAGCGTTTTTCGTTTCCTTCTCTTTTGGTCCTCGCTGCACGCCGTAGTTCCATGTGTTTTGAACAACTTCTGCAGGCGCTTGGATTTGAGAGGTAAAGTTAGCACTGAACTACACGAACAGGCTTTTAATGTAGATTTAAAGGACAGTCTGTTAAGTTATGCAGCTAAGTGACATGGACAGCACCGTACCTCTCTCTGGCGCGAATGGAAGCCTGGCTGGCTCACCTTGTGTTGACAACTCCAGTGTAGCCGTTAGCTGGTTTAGCTATATTACTTTGCTAGCTTGTGTTTGTTGCACTGCGAGTTATTTTATTATTAGTCACCCTAACTGGCTCATTTGGCAGTAGTTACATAACCTGCAGTATTTGCCCAATGGTTCGTGATAGAGAGTGCTAACGTGACTGGTTTGTGTGACACGTACCCAGCATCAGGACCACGACTAGGCGCGTTCTCGCTTGTACAGAGAGAAGGTGACGCTGAACTTCATTGAAAAATCTGTCAATTTAATGCGACTTTGCTTATGGGCGAAAGACTGGCTTTCGCAAACTACCATTCAAGCTTGTTTCTGAATCAACAGAGCCCACGCGTTAATTCGGCATACATATAATCCACCTAGCGGCACACATAACATTTAAAGCTTTAAAATTGGCTCGCCTGTTATTCCCACATTTTATGGAAGAAAGGGCTGCTTGATGAATTATATCAATGCCGAATTGAAGAGTGGCTGCTAATGGTCCAGAAAGCGTCTTGAGTGATGTTTTATGAGGTATGAAGCCTACTGTTACCGATGAGCAAGACGGCATTCAATTGCCACATCATTGGGTGGAGTTTGGCGTGACAGTCTAGACCACGACTAGCAACACATTATATTTTTGTAATAATAATGTTAACAACAATAATAATAATGCTGATGATAATAATATAAATGAACATTCTCTCATAGGGTAAGTGCCCTAATAGACATGGCCGTATTAAGGAACCATGGCTAATTACTGGGATTGCATAGTTTGTACATGTGACACATTTATTACAAATTTTGGTCATGCGCAGTCGGGCAAATGCTGGACTTCGGGTCAAAATTTCCTCCAAGGTTTTGCATTGGTCTTGTTGTGGTCTGTTTGTGTAGGCTAATGTTCATATTATTTATTTGTGGATCTTATTTATTTGTGTCATGTTCACATGTTTATTTATTCATGAAACAATAATACCCCCATAGTGCTAGCCTACTGAACATGTGCAACAAGTGGATGAGCTATTCTCTATGCTTTGCTGTAGAAGGGTTTCAGGTGACATAGCATCCTTAGGCAGCCATATTGGAGGTCTTCAGCTCTTGTGCAACAATGGCTGAGAACAGCTAATTGCATTTCTATACTTATAAACAAGACAGTTTACTGTCACAGTAACCTACATTTGGAAACAAATCTACTTTATCAGACAATTAATTTTTACTTGGAATGTTACTGAATAGATCTACACCACACTTTTCCAGATATTTCTCCTCTTCTTCCTGGTTGCTGTATGATTAGGCATTATTTTTTGCACAACCAATTCTCTTTACAGAGGCCTGTCTGGCTCTCATGCAGGTCCATTGGAGAATTGGCTGTGCGCAAATAATGTTTAACATAAAACAGCCAAGCTAGAAAAACAGAGATACCTGAAAAAGATTGTTGTGGTGTGGGAGTGGGTCAATTCAGTTAGCTAACTAGCCAGCAGTAGGGCTGGGCGATAATTCAATATTATCGTTTATCGTCTTTCAGTGGAATCATATCATGATGATATGAAGATATTTTGATATCGTGACACACATTCCTGCTGTCTAAATGAGCAAATTTTACTTAAAAACTCTGATAAAATGAGGTATGGTAGGAATATTATTTGAATATTTCTGTTTTGTTTGACATCACACCTAACATCACCATTCGGTTCAATGAGATGAACATTAATTTGATTATTTAACGTGATTTTGCATACATGAACCATATCGTGATATATATTGATATCGAGAAATATCCTTATGATTATCGTGATATTGATTTCAACCATATCACCCAGCCCTAGCCAGCAGGCTAATTACAAAGCAACTAATGTTAATGTTAGCATGTAACTACAAGCCGCTACTAGCCAAGTCACATTAGTGGGCAAATCAGACAGTGATGGTTAGCTAGCTAACAAGCTGATATTATCTAAACACAAATGATCAGTTCCCAGTCAAAAACAGCACAGAAATGAACCATGTCTACTAGAGCTGAACAATTAATCAAAATTTTATCGAAATCACAATATGGCCTACTGCAATTTTCAAATCGCAGGAGGCGCAATATTTGTTAAAGGTGAAATGTGTCAAAATACCATTTTAAATGAAATATTGTGGTGCTGCAGAGATGTCCTGGCCTACACATCATATTCTCCAGACTTGTAGAATATGATGTTTGGTACAGATCCCCGCAAAAATCACACCGTAATCATTTAATACGTTTTTCAATGAAAATGAGAATAATGATTTAAAAATTATCATTCCCTCTAATATCGCAAATCATATCGCAATTGCAATATCAGTCAAAATAATCGCAATTAGATATTTTTTCAAATCGTTCAGCCCTAATGTCTACTGAACTCTCTTGAGACAGCCAAATCATAAGTTAAGAAATACAATCTGGTGATTTTAGCCATGGCTGCCAAGAGTGAAGGTCCTCCAACATGGCCACCAGAGGACGTGTCACATCACCTGAAAGCCCTTTATAGTAGCTACCTGTGTGCCTGTCTGGCACATGCGGTTTGCAATAGCGAGTGCCGTGCGGTAAAGCCACAATCCTGTCATTTCTAAAGCACTGTTGGCTCAACAATGTCCAGTCATTGTCCCACTCTTCTATCACTAATGCAGAGCTAGCAGTACAGGCCAGCCTACATTGTTGTGGCTGTAAGGTAAATAAGCTGCAGAAACCACTGGAATAGTTTGGGATATAGCCACTCGAAGGGTTTAGCTGACCATTGCCAATCTTTAAATTAGAGAATGAGCTATGTACTGTATTTTCCTACAGTAAAAAACGTGACAGAACGGTGTTTATGTTGGCTTTCAGTTGTGAATTCACAGGAAAAGAAGTTACTACCTCCACCATTTAGTAACACAAGCTTGAGTATGTTAGATATAGATCCATGGAGTTACATTCAGGCATTGCAGATCACCACTTTTGTAAATAGCCGCATTACCTTCCAACATGGAATCGGCACTTTAAAAAGTTTTGTGTCAGTTTACAGCTGTATTGTGGCCAGTGTTGGTGACTTACCTGTTTATGTGGCCATGCAGGTCTACAGCAATTAGATGAGAGAGCCAACGTTGAGCGTGCAGGACCCGGGTGGTGGACAGTATAGGAAAGCAGGCTGGCTTATCAGTTAAATGACAGCAAGGGGGTGGGGTCGGGTTGGGTGTCTCTGTGTATTAGGGAGGGAGGGGAGGGGGGGGTTACATTGTCTCTCATATTCCCTGTGTTTATAATAGGGTTAGACCGATATATGGGTTTGCAGATATTGCCTAGTCCGTGTGGTCCACCTCTGATATGACAGAGGTTTCCGCCTGAACAGCTACTGAATATGTTTTTATTGTTTTTTTTTTTTTATCAGATGTCTGACCGCAGAAGTCATTCCAGTGTGGTGTGGGAGGGTTTTACTCAGCAGCTTCAGGGGTGTTAAAGTGTGTAAAAACCTGTAATGACACCTGCCTCACCCTGCCTCGAGGAGCTGATAACCCAGCTAAAAGAATTTCATTAGTATGGCTTTCAGTGTCTCAGTTCCCATGATGGTCTGAATGATGTTTGAGAGGCTTTTCCACCCCGACAAGAATTAACAGGGTTCCTACGCAGGTCTGGAAAGTCTGGAAAAGTATTAAAAAATGAATTTGATCATTTCCAGGTCTTGAATAGTTTGAGAATTTGGAATAATGTCTGGAAAAGTATGGAAAATGTTGCGGTTCAGGTCCGATACACACATAATTCTAGCTTTTATGTTGTTGTAGAGCCACTTTGAGTCCACAGTTTTTGTTGATGTGAAGAATAATGTTCAGATAGAGGGACGCTCTTATTATCCAGCCGCTGTCAGCATGCATTATATCAAATACAGACCAAAATCAAATCCGGTCAAGAACATAGGGTCTGGGAAAAATATGGAATTTTAAAATGGAAACCGTGTATCTGGTGTTCAATATGATTTACGCAGATAGACATCTTGCCCCTGCTAACTAGGTCATATCACTGTATAGATGAAGATCGTTCTTCACAGGGACAAATATTGCAATATGTGAGATGAATGGCAGGGTAAATCTTCAAAACAAATCAAGGTCTGGAAAAAGTATGGAATTTGTTAATTGAAAATGTCTAGGAACCCTGAATTAAATTCTCGGAGAAACACTGAATACTTGGACTGGACTGGATTTTTGGACTTTTTTGGACATTTTTGTCACGACAATGGTCAAATTTAAGGATTGGATATCGGCAGCTTCCATCCGAAAATATCGGTATCATCCTTCGAAAACCCATATCAGTCGAATCCTAATTTATGGAGAGCAACCTGGTCTGGCTGGTGGCCAGCTGTGGGCCGACCCAGGACCCAGACAGCTGGTGGTCAGCCCTTATGGCATATTGTCATGCCTAATGAGACAACCTGAGATGGGCCCACTTCTCTGTTTAGCAACCTGTGTGTGTTTGTGCTGGGAGTGGGGGGGGGGGGGGGGGGCGGGGGGGGGGGTGTGGTGGTGACTTGTGAATAATTTAATGCAAAATTATGTCGTGGCTACCGGCCAGGAGTTTTGAGAACACATGGCGGGGGTCAGCTTTCAAAGGGGGTTAAGTCCCCCCGAATACCTCCAAGCAGTGCTTTTTCCTGGGAATGTTTCTGGTCCATTAGTGCTATGAAGCAACAGGTGGCTGCGGCGTTTGCAATCGCTCAGCTTTTGTTTCATAGGGCGAGTTCCCCACTTGCTGATATGCGATATACTCCAGTAAAACAGCAGTGTAGCACTTGAGCTCCGTCTCTGGATGGGTTCCAGGTTGTCTCCACCACTTGTTCAGTTTTCTTCTCATAGTTTTGTTTGACAGGACTTGAAGTTGTTGGAAGTAAGACAGAAGATAGAACAGAAATTCTAATATTTAGGCTGTTTACCCCCATTGCTTCTTCTAAGCTCTGTCTTTCCTTCTGCTCTCAGGCATGACCGGCAGAGATGACTGAGAGTCTGAAGACACGATTTGACTTCCCCAACCCCGTCATACAAGCCCAGGTGAAGTGCTGACACCCACTGATCTCGGGGGGGGGATTCAGTCTTGGTGATACTGATCCTACAATGTGACTGCTTTGTATTTCATTAGCACATTACTAAATTGGGGCTATGAGAACTCGCTTGCATAGCCCTGTACAAGCCCTGTTTGTTGTATACTAGATAGCCCACTGAGCCCATTATACTAACTGAATCTGGGCCTATGTGTCAGTGGCACACCTTCAAACGAATACAACACATTTTTGGGAGTTTGTCCAATTGTTCAATTTAGCCATGAAGTGATGAAAAGCATAAACATAAAAATCAACCTTGTGTCCCTGATAGATTGTCGGCTCCCTGCTAACGCTTTGGCATATACTCTGTTGAGTGATAGCAGGCTCCATGCTAACACTTTAGCATACACTATGTTGAGTGATAGCAGGCTCCATGCTAACACTTTAGCATACACTATGTCAGTGGTAGGCAAATAGCGGCCCGTGGGCCAAATTCGGCCCTGCAGAAAAAATATTTGGCCCCCTGATGAAAGTTTTGACTATAATAGTTCACATCAAATCTTTTACATATTTTTTTCACAAATCTACTCTAGATAACATAACCACAAGGCTCCTGTAAATCCCAATTATTGCAATATAACCTTGTTACAGCTATACATTTATCCCCCACACCATAAAACTAAGGCTGCTATTTGAACAGTGCATGGTGCTGAAATTAAACCTTCCAGAAATTAAAGTTTAATGTGTGAATTCTAACAACTGTTTTAATTCCACAGCTTTAGCCTATATAACCATAACAGATTTGTTCTTCACAAACACAAATGGTTGGCAGTCAAACAGACATGGTGTGTTGATGCCATTTATTCCCCTCAGATACAGTCCTTAACACTGTTATAAATCTATTTAATATATTTAATTCGTAAATGAATTAAAAGAAATAAATAAAAAAAACATATAGGCCTGCGTAACGGCCCCCCAATGAAAAATCATGAAAAACTGGCCCATGGTTGAACCTAATTGCTGACCCCTGCACTATGTTGAGTGATAGTAGGTTTCATGCTAACACTTAAGCATACACTATGTTGAGTGATAGTAGGCTCCATGCTAGAATTTAGCATACACTATGTTGAGTGATAGTAGGCTCCATGCTAACACTTTAGCATACACTATGTTGAGTGATAGTAGGCTTCATGCTAACACTTTAGCATACACTATGTTGAGTGATAGTAGGCTTCATGCTAGAATTTAGCATACACTATGTTGAGTGATAGTAGGTTCCATGCTAACACTTTAGCATACACTATGTTGAGTGATAGTAGGCTTCATGCTAACACTTTAGCATACACTATGTTGAGTGATAGTAGGCTTCATGCTAGAATTTAGCATACACTATGTTGAGTGATAGCAGGCTCCATGCTAACACTTTAGCATACACTATGTTGAGTGATAGCAGGCTCCATGCTAACACTTTAGCATACACTATGTTGAGTGATAGTAGGCTCCATGCTAACACTTTAGCATACATTATGTTGAGTGATAGCAGGCTCCATGCTAACACTTTAGCATACACTATGTTGAGTGATAGCAGGCTCCATGCTAACACTTTAGCATACACTATGTTGAGTGATAGCAGGCTCCATGCTAACACTTTAGCCCATGTTGAGGGATGGTAGGACACTAGAATTATCAAAAGTAGACTGACCTAGAAATAAAAAGTTGTGACATTTTGTGTAAAACTTCCCAGTTTCCTTTCACAAAACTGCCAGACTGCCAGACCACATGTAATTTAAAATTACTTACCAATTAGCTTTAGTGCTGTTGCAAGATCTAATTTTCTGACATGTGAGATAATGCTCGTGGCCTACCATCACTCAACATACTGTTGTTGCTGTACTGCTAAAATGTTAGCAAGGACCACTGGAGCCAACAATCTACCGGGGACACGGGGTTTATGTTGGTGTCTATGTTCTCATCACTTAACAGCTAAGTTGACCAATGGGACAGTCTCCCAAAACCCGGTGAATTGCTTTGACCTAAAATTTACATCTAGGCCAACTTTTTGTTTCCAGACGGTGAGAAGTCTTGTTGCTGCTGTGCTAAAAGAAAAAGGGCAAAATGGGCGAATCACCCAGTCTTCCACTCAGGTGAGTTCCTCGTCTCCAGTATCACTGTTTTCTTCATCTAATTTCCCGCACAGCATTGCGTGGCTCTAATTAATGTGATATTAACTGTCTTGTAGGGCTCTCAGGTGATGTAGCATGTCTTCCAGAAGCCATATTGGAGGTCCACAGCTCTTGGCAGCATGGCTGAAAACTGCTAATTGCATTTCTAAACTTACGACTCAGCCCTCTTAACAGTATGGAATAGGCATGCTTAATTGCTGTGCTGTTTCTTAATTTGGTAACACACCTACCATATCGGATTATTCATTTTTTTTTTTTAAAGATTTATTTTTTGGCATTTTATGCTTTATTTGAGAGATATAGTGAGAGAGAGACAGGAAGGTATGGGACAGAGAGCGAGGGGAGGACATGCAGCAAAGGACCACGGGTCGGATTCGAACCCGGGTCGCTGCGGGAAGGCCTGAGCCAAATGGTACGCACCCTACTCGGTGAGCCACCAGGGCACCCCCGGATTATTCATTTTTACTAATAACATTGCTGAATTGACCTACACCAACACCACAACAATCTTTCATGTATCTTTCAGGTATATTTAGCCATTTATTGCGTACAGCCTATTCTCCAATGGACCTCCATGGTGGCAGATTTGTGGTTCAACTGCAAAACCACTATTGATCATGTATAATTGCGCATCATGATTTCAGTTTCCGCAACTAATATTCATAGAATATTGTCATGTTTCCCCCTTGCCATGTGACAAATGTACCGTAGTTGAAAATGGTCAAGATGTTGATGTAAGAAGCCACAATTGCAGTTAAATAACTTTGCTCTCAAATCATTGAGACCAATATGTGGGACTAATAATTGTGATCAAAATAAATAGTACTGACTGTTTGACTGACTGTTTCAATAATGCAATGCAGTACATGCTTAGAAATGGCGATGTGGGGCCCAACTGTAGAGAACTAATAAAACATCCCATTTGCTGTCTTAGTCAATTTTTTAGATCAAGGAGCCCCGAGGAAAAACTATGACAGGAATTTTACCCCACTGCTAGACGTTTGTCTGGAACGGCTTGTTTTAAGGCGAGGCACCACGGGTGAAAAGGCCATTTGGCTTGAATTGGTCAACGTCTATTATAATGTTTTGCTTCTATAACTACTGTAGTTTTGTGAAAGATGCAGAGTGCAGGCCTGAAAGTGAGTTTTGGAGGCCAGGAATCTCAGCACCTGGCCTAGTAATGGTCATTGGTACTCAACAACAACCCTATCCCTAAGGTAAATCTTAAAAGTCCAGTGTAGCACCCTTCCCTGACTGTGTTGGTGCTGTCACCAGGGCCCGGCGTTGGAGGCTCTGTGGGAGCAGTGCTGCAGCGACCGAGCCGCGGTGCGATCCGCCTGCTGCGACGCCCTGGTTCTCCTGGTGGATCAAGACCACGCAGACCTGCAGTACGTCCTCCACAGCATCCTCAACCTCCTGCCCTCCGCCAGGTACAGAAAATACACCTAGTACGCCTCGTTCCTGCTCTGTCACCCTCCCTATCCCATGCACTGACAAATACAGACATGTAGACAGGGGGGTTTGACAGGCAATAGTTGTCAAAGGTGGTTCCAAAGGCAAATGTGTTTTTTTTGCACAAATATTGGTGGTGGCCGCCAAATCCTGTTCCTCTAGCACCAAAACAAACGAGCCCCCCCCCCCCCCCCCCCCCCAAACAGGTATGTGTAGTTTGGATGGTTGGTCTAGCATTTAGTATTTAGGAAATCCCTCCCTTCTTGTTTGTGCTGTCAACTTCTTTTGTTTGTCAGGATGATACAGAGATAATGAAGCAGCTCAGTCATACTATGTAAAATTTGGGTGAGTCAACTTTTTTTAAGTCTTCATAAATTTTTTTATTCATCTAACAGGTACAATGAAATATGAAGGACACATTTTTTTTTTTACATTTTTTTCCCCACCCCTGGTCCCACATAGAATTTCTACGGATACAATAAAAAAAAAAAAAAACACAACCAAAAACCAACCCTTCCTTCTTAAAATAATGGTTAAGTCAATGACACTGTAAATGATTTGATGAATGGTGAGTGCTTCATTTGTCCTGGGCCCCAAACAGACTCAAATTTTCCAGATGACTCCCTCAGGTTGTACTTAATTTTCTCCAGGTTTAAGAACATCATGAGGTCTTTGAGCCATAGAGATGCTTTGGGGGGGAGGGGGTAGAGTCAACTTTGTAGGAGAAGGTTGACCTGATGGTGGCGCTATGGAGTGTGTGACCACCAAATGTGGTCTGTCACACTTTTCCAAATTTATATCTCAAGTTTGGTTGCGCTAGCATCATGCATTTAGGATGGTTTGGATTTTCAAAACTCTGGGTAATCGCCATAATCTAGGAAGTTCATACATGCTGTGCGCAAAATTTTGTCGAGGTTGGATCAACTTTGTGGGAGAGCCAAGGAATCTGAGAGGAAAAAAAAACAGATTCTACACTTTACGGTTCAGGAGTTATTGGCCACCGTCTGGCCATTCAGTATATTTTTGTTGCCTGAGTAGCGGGGGAGATTTGAAACATATTCACCAAATTTGTTTTCTCTAGGACCTACAGTCTCTGAGGTACAGATCGTTTATGGGCAGAAGAAAAAGAAGAAGAATCCTAACAAAAACAATAGGATCTCAGCCTTATGGACTTGAACCCCAAATAATGAATTCATGCATACTTTTGTGGAATCTGATCAAAATGTCAATTCAGGTTAAGGGCTTCTCATAGACAACCGGCATAGTACTGATCAATTCCACAGTAAACGTAAAAGTTAATCATATCCATCATATCAGAGGTAGACGTCACTGACTGGCTGATATCCAATTTCTAATAAAAGGCCAATATGGGCTCCATGTATATCAGTATCATAGTATCAGTATCATAGACACATAAGCACAAGCACACCAAGCACTGCTCAATGTATAACATGCAAATGTCCATACAGTAGCTTTTGTTTTTGTTCATTTGCATGGGACAGTGACAACAAAGCATAGACAGTAACACAATTTGAATTACAGAATGTTAAAGATGGGAGTAAAATATTACTTGCAAATTTAGGACCTGTTATCTGAACAGCAACATCTGTGCAGGTTTGTAAGAGTTTTACATTACAGTTGTTTAATGTTGCCTGTTGAGGTATTGCAAATTTGTCTCCACACCAACCCAAGGCTTTGTATTGGGGCCAGTGATCCAGGCATGTCTTGGACCGTTCCTTCTAAACTTGTGTGTATTAACAAAGAGGTACAAACAGTTGTTCATTCCAGCAGCCATGGTACTCTTTGAACTCGGGAATAAGCAGGAGGGAGATGATTGATTTTGATCTTTTATGTTTTGAGTCCTTCTTGTACCTTTCTGCCAAAGCAATTGACCACTTTTGGGACAACTAAAGTTGAAACTTGAATCTTGAAAGAGACCAACTAGCTGGTCAAGATGCTATGATGTCCTCAAGGAGACACTGTATTGTTAATAGATAAGACTATAAGTGCTTTTGTTGACATACTGTAAAATGCTTCTACGTTCAAATGAGATAATGACCGCACGATAGTGTCAGTTCTAACTAACCAAAGAATTTACTCATATGCCCAGTGAAACATCCAGAGTGTTACCACAGTTCTATTGTTCAGTGGAGCTGTGCATGGGAGCTATGCATGGGTGTGACATCATTCCTAATGGTGCACCATCTTGTGAATTTACACACCGTTTTTTCTGGTCGATCAATCCCAAATGCATCAGTAGGAGCGTCCTTCAGTGGCCATAAGGAAGCCTCAGCACCACCATGTCATAGAATAGAATTTGAAAGGATCGAAAGGGCAGGTGCTGGTGGGAAAGGTGCTGCAAGGGAACTGAAGGACCAATGTAGAAACCTTCCCACAATGTGAAAAGTGCCCGATAAAGAAAAATAACCAGCCATAATTCATAATGTCAACGTATCCCCATAAAACGGAACCGTCTTGGGGAACAGGGATGATATGAAAGACGAGATGAACCGCTGTAAAGACTTCTGCAAACTGTTTTAAATTTACGACAGGGAAGTAACTTTGCTGTTTCTGTTGTATGTCATTCCTTTCCCGTTTTCCTGGTGTATAACAGTTACAGTATGTATGGCTCAGACTAGGGTTTGACCGATATAGGATTTTGATGTTCTGATATTTTTAGACTGAAGTCACAGATAGCCGATAAAATTCGACCATTTTCAGGCCAGATTACATTTGCAGTGTTTTTCCCCCAGAATTGTATTCTTGTCAGGGTGGAAAAGCCTCTGAAACAGCATTTAGACCATCATGAAACACTTAAACGTTCCATTGAAAGGCATACTGATGAAATTATTATAGGGTCAGCAGCTCTTTAAAGTGAGGTGACCCACCCAGGTAATGGAAGGGAAGACTCTGGGTTACATTAGGCCTTTAAATGAATAATTGATTAACAGTGATTTCAGAACAGCTAACAGCTAACAGTCTTTAGGCACAACATGAAGCTTTCACAAAACTGCAGTTAACACACTATTGTAAGAAAAATGACGATATTCACTTTGATGTCTAATGCTCTTGTCGTCCTTTTACTGGATAAGTAGAGAGAATACTTCCACGCAGAGAAAGTGAACGTTTCTACCATTTCTCATCAAAGTAGGAAAATAAAATGTTTTATAAAGAGTGTCCCCAGTCTTTTAATGAGAGAGCGCCGCGCTGTCCTTGCCACCTCTGCTGACTTGGATCTATTAATTCTTCGTATGTAATGGCGATCACAGCAGGTGTATGACGCCTAAAAGCAAAGTGACCTTTTCCAGCCAGCAATAGATGGTACAGCACGTCTTGTCTGGTATCACTGTGCAAATGTGGAGTCCGTGTCTGAAATACTTCTTGAAATTAAAGCAAATTTTTTGTTAGTTCCTATGGCAAATGAATTATTCTTATTTTTCTTGACATGTTTTCTGAAAGTTTGCAAAAGTTTCGGTCGCTACTGCTATGCTACTGCCGATATTTTGTGCTGATATTCAACATCTTTAAAAAAGTATTCAGTCAGAATTCTTGTCTGGGTGGAAATGCTTCTGAAACAGCAGTAAGACCATGGGACACTAAAACTCAACCCATAATAATACTACTAATGAAAACTAATGTATGCAGGCTATACTTGTATAGAATCTGATCAAAATGTCTCATTAGAATCAATGTAGGTTAAGGGCTTCTTATAGGCAACCATATCATATCAGAGGTGGACTGGACCATATTCAATTTTTAATAAATGGCCAATATTTTCTATATACTGTATATATCAGTCTAACCCTAATTTAGGGTTTTATTTCATAGCTGTCTCTTAAATGGTTTGCTTGCTTGACAGAAAAATGTCTCCTTACAGTCTCCTTACAACATTTTTGTACAGTTAGAAAAAATCATCAACAACAGCATTTTCCAGTGAATTTTTCTTGAATTATGATGGCCTTTTTTATGTCTTTTCTTACTTCAACTGTGAACAGAAATGTTCAGGGGCTGATGAAGGTCATTGGAAGGCTGCTTCAGATGCAGGCAGACCAGCGGGACAAAGGAACACCCTTCACCTGTCCTTACTCCATCAGGTCAGTCCTTTTTATATATGCCTTTGCTTATAATATTTCTGTGTAATGTCTGCTGTGTGAAGATGCTGGGATTTTTTTTTATTTATTCAAAGGAATACACCAAGGTTTTTGGTGATTGTTCCATTGGAGTAACATTTTAGCATACACTATGTTGAGTGATAGTAGCTCCATGCTAACACTTTAGCATACACTATGTTGAGTGATAGTAGGCTCCATGCTAACACTTTAGCATACACTATGTTGAGGGATAGTAGGCTCCATGCTAACACTTTAGCATACACTATGTTGAGTGATAGAAGGCTCCATGCTAACACTTTAGCATACACTATGATGAGTGATAGAAGGCTCCATGCTAACACTTTAGCATACACTATGTTGAGTGATAGTAGCTCCATGCTAACACTTTAGCATACACTATGATGAGTGATAGAAGGCTCCATGCTAACACTTTAGCATACACTATGTTGAATGATAGTAGGCTAATAGCATTACCTTAAAAGCTAGAAAATGAATTTGTAGCAGCTCTAAAGCTAAATGGTCAGTAATTCAAAGTTTATGTTGCTAAGTCTGTCAGTTTTGTGTAGGAAATTTACACAAAATATGATACAAACATACTGTTTTGAACTAGCAGGCACTACTTTCTCTGTTTCCATAGGGGGTGGATGTAGTGGGTGATGGGAAACTTGTGTACAGCTTAAAATCACATCACTGCGCAGTAGATTAATACGTTATTGCTCACCTGGAATAGTTCCAAAAATAAACCTGACTACATCAGGTATATTGAGTTAATATCTCATTTTTAACATTTATGAATCTACAGGCCATATAATAAAAGCCACAAACAACTTTCTATACAGTTTATATCTTTCGTATGTGTCGTTTCCAGACTTCAGTCTCTCAGTGCACGCCTGAGCATGAAAAACAACTTGCAGACACATTGCTTGCTTTAAAGGCATCATCCATCACTGCATAAAAGGAGGCAGAGATGGAATATGTGTAACACTGCATGAGTGCTTGTGATGACTGCCTTAAAGTAATATCCACCCTCGAATACTCTTACACTGTAAGATATCATCAGTCTGTGACGTTCAATGCATTCCAGGAGTTGTTTTGTGATGAAGTGTTGTAATTTACCTTTTTAGTGTATCCACTTTCCCTGCGTCGTCTATTTCTACTTCAGTGATTTCCTACAGTTCTCCGAATGAGGCGCACCCCTTACTCAAAACGCATTGCATTCTGGTCTATTGAGGCTGCTGTTGGTGGAGAAATTGGTACCTCTACCTCTTCTACGGTGGATTTCTTTGTTTATGATTTGTTGAATGTTGGTGCAATACGGCGGCTCTAGAAAGAAGCCCTCGCTCTTTGATTCTGAGGGACTGACACATTTCTGGCTGAAGTTTACCATTGATGTTTTAGATGGATGACTTGACATCTGATATCTCCATTGGGTAACTCAAGTGTAGCCAAGGTTTCTATTATTTGACAAAGAACATCATTTAATGACAATTTAATGAGTCATGAATCATATTGTTCAAAAATAGCTGTCATTATTTTCTTTTGTAACAACAGTTACATCCGTAGTTTTTGTCAGTTTTTGCAGGATAAAGTCTGAAAAAGTCTAGTTTAACCTCCAAAATTGTCTCACATTTCATTTTAACTGGCACCAAAAAGGTCTTAAAATTCTTCAGTGTAACTTGATGAAACTTGGAGACACCTTGTTCTTATTTTGAAATGAATAAAAACAGACGTTCCATTGTAAACTTTTGTTGCTGATGTCATTTTCAATGCCGCAGAGAACAGCCACGATTTGATAATGCAAACAATGTAGTTGCTAGTCAGGGCAGGGGAATCCTTTCTGATGCAAGTCAGTCCTACTCGTGTGTGATAGCTCAAGGCTTATATACTGTAGTCCTGTGCTTTTGGAGGAGCCTGGAGAGAGCCTCCCCCCACCCCCAGGCTTTGATGTGCACCTCTGCCAAGATCCTGGGGCCTCCTTAATCAGTTACAGCGGGGGATAAAAAGACTGAGCTGCTGTGTCTTTTCTCTTTCCCTTTTCCCCTTCTCCTTCTTCCCTCATGTTTCCCTTCCTCCCTCCTGCTCTCCTCGCCTCTCTCTCTCTATCTCTGATCCCCTTCCTCCTCCTCCTCCTCCTCCTTTATTCACTCTTACCCTTTCTCTCTCCACGTCTCTATCCCCCTCTTTCTTTCTCTCCTGCGGTCTGCTCTTCCTTCCCGTTGTCCTTTTCTTTCTCTTTCTGTCTTCATCGCCGTCTAGTGTCTCTGCTGTCTGTGTCTGTCTGGCGGCCTGAACCTCCCCGGTGGGAAGATGAATGTGTCGGGGGCAGCGGGGTGGCGCCGTTGGCCGGGCGGACCGGCCAGCCATTGGTCGGCGCGCCTGGCACTGCCGGGCAACTGTAAATGCTGCGGGATTAATGGAGGATGCACACTGGTGCCCATTGTTGACCGTCTGCCCACCGCTGCCCCGTGCAATCTGCCACCGAGACACTAAGCAACTTAAGCGCCCAGCGGGATCAGGGAAGGTTCAGGCCTCGGTCCGGCAGACCGGCTCATTTCTCACGGGACGTTAGTCCGTCTCTGGTATTGTAGTCCGTCCTGTCCATCCCCTGTAGGGTTTCCCACATATTGATTGTATTCGACCGGACCGCCCAGGTAAATTATGTTGTGTTTGCTGCTGTATCGCGGATTGATATAAGACAATAGTGATTAGGGCTGAATGATTTTGAAAAAATATCTAATTGCGATTATTTTGACTGATATAGCAATTGTGATATGATTTGCGATATTTGAGGGAATGATCATTTTTACATCATTATTCTCATTTTCATTGAAAAACATATTAAAATGATTATGGTGTGATTTTTGCGGGGATCTGTACCAAACAAAGATGTTTTCTTAAGTCTGTAGAATATGATGTGTAGGCCAGGACATCTCTGCAGCACCACAATATTTACTTTAAAATGGTATTTTGACACATTTCACCTTTAACAAATATTGTGCCTTCTGCGATTTGAAAATTGCAGTAGGCCATATTGTGATTTCGATAAAATTTCGATTAATTGTTCAGCCCTAATAATTATTGCATAAATTATATGACTTTGGGGCTTGGTCATGTAAATTTGGCTTAGCGACCAATCCACAAAACATCTTGCAGTATGGGCTCCTGCAGGAAAAGTAGCGCAAGCAAAATCTTTCAAAAGGTGAAATTACGCACTTGGGTGAGACCCGTAAAAAGGCCACTGGGTCACATAGATTTTTACCACGGCAGCTGCAAGATATTTATTTATGCAAGATACAGAACATCATCGCCAGCGAATTTGAAGCAGATTTTCTATCTTTCTGAGAATTTCTTTCCCTGAACTGCAAGAACCAGAAATTATTCAGAGATACGACTTAATATTCAGTCATATTGGATCTTTTCAGTAATATAAAAGACGACAGAACAGAGTACCCCATAGATCCCATTCAATTCCAGGCATTGCTAGGATATGTATACAAGTTGCATTTCTTGAACTGTGACCAAGTTTCAATATATTGCAGAGTTACAGTATATGTACAGACTTATATGTCCGGACTTATTTTCAGCACATCACAGATCAGGGTCATGTTAACAAACATAGGTATTTGCTAACTTTTGGAAAGTTTTGGCAAGTTGTTAAAGTTAACAAGTATATTCCCTGAATATATCGTAAACAAAACTGTATTGAAAAATAAATATATATATAATGCCAACATTTATCAAAGTGCATGGATAAATTAAACTTAGGCACTTTCTTTAAGCACAAACTAATCATTCTTTAGCCTACTTCTTTTTATCAATCTTAAGCAAATTATGTCAGCATGCGTAAAGAGTAACTAAACCCCACTTAAATCTGTGGTGAAGCCTGACACCTAATGGTGAAATGTAGGGTACTGAACTGGTCATCTGCTATTGGCTGGTCTCTGTGCCCTGTAATGTCACCCTCTATAGAGTACAACAGGTGGTGACATCACCCGGCACAAAGACCAGCCAATAGGAGAAGGCCAGTTCAGTACCCTACTTTTTACCATTAGGTGTCAGGCTTCACCAAAGATTTGGGTTTGGGGTTTAGTTACTCTTTAATGTAGTTTAGGCTAGGGTGAACAAGTTACAGTATGACACTTACAGTCAGTGGAATAATTGCCATTTTGGTTACATGCCTATGTTCTCGGCATGCGTAAATGTACTTCTTTTGGAAAAGTAGCATACCCACTGAGCAAAAGACGTGATTTCAACGTTGCGTCTATGCTTTAGCTCTCATATAGCCCAGGATCATTACGGCTATGTATAGACCTATTTTAGACCAAGCAGTAAATACTTTATTACAATGAATAAATATCTGTAAATACCAAAAATATGCACCAGAGAAGTCCTGTAGACTAGCCCACAAGATAATTATCTGAGCACAAGAAGTAATTTCAACATTGCGTCTATGCGTAGCTCTCATATAGTCCAGGATAATATTGTCTATGTATAGACATCTAATAAACTTTCACTTTTCAACCCCATTTAAACTTAATTTAGCCTAGACGGCTATGGCCATTTAGACGTGTTTTAAACATCTAATCAACATAAAATTGCTCAGTGGGTACTCTGCTTTGGAAACAAAAGTTTCTCTGAAGGTACCTCTGTACCTCTGGAGGGCTATTGTCTTTGGGGATGGGGATTTCTGCGAGATACCCATCTAATTGCGGAAAGGTTGCGCTTGTCACCTGCCAGGCAGTGTGGGTCGCTCTCTTGGAGAATCTTGTCAAGCATATCACTCAGAGAAAGTGTGCGCGTCTCCTCTGTTCAAGCCCTCTTTTGCCGAAGGGTACCTCAGTGCTGAGCGCTCCCATCTCTATCATCGGCCGGCATTTCCATCAAATCCCACCGTGCCTGGATCATTTTGCGCATGTGCTGCTTTTCCCAATATCAGTGTGATGATCCTTGTATCGCGGATCAAGCACAGCCGCGATACAGCACAAGGGTTCTGAGTCTGCCTGACTAAAACGTACTAACAGCCTCTGAGAGGGTGCTTTTGGCTGTTTCCACTCCTTGATCTCTTTCAGCCTCCTTGTTTAACAGACACTTTAGGGCCCCTACCACAGGTATAATGTCCGCAACAATTGCATTAGACAAGCTTATCTCCATGTTATCTGCTCCAAGGGGGAGAGAACAGAGAGGCTGTTCTCAACTAACATTCACTGGTACGCGCTGAAAGTTGCGGGCAGGCCATAATCTGCTACATGTGCAGCCAGGGATCGCTTTTACTCCAAGAGAGGCTCTCCAGCACTTAATAGGTACCATTCCACCTCGTTGTCACATCTTGCTGGAGTCTTTTTGGTGGCGTTCCCATCTGTATTTGCAAAGTTTGTAAGCGCGAATAGGCTCTAGATCTCTGTCCTCATCCTTTGCCATGCGTCTTGCGTTGTCCCTCACTACCGTATGCATTTTTGATTTATCAATGTCCCTTGTTTCAAACATGCTGGTGAAAGCCTTAGAAATGGCTGCTGCTGTATGCAGTGGTGGAAAGTAACTAAGTACATTTACTCACGTACTATACTTAAGTACAATTTTGAGATACTTGTACTTTACCTGAGTATTTCCATTTGATGCTACTTTATACTTCCACTCCACTACATTTCAGAGGGAAATATTGTACTTTCTACTCCACTACATTTATTTGACAGCTTTAGTTACTTTTCAGATGGAGATTTGACACAATGGATAATATAACAAGCTTTTAAAATACAACACATTGTTAAAGATGAAACCAGTGGTTTCCAACCTTTTTGGCTTTTGACATCTTACAAAAAGCAGTGTGTAGTTGGGTCACATTTCAGATGTCCATGAGTTGTTAACAGCTCCACCAAATAGTGATTTTTCCCTCTAAACCTCACATGGTTTCATTTCAATAAATGTTCAAATGATCCAATATTTCAGCAAAAATCAAAGATTAGAGAAATAGTCCAAAAACTGAAAACAGATTTGTGTATCAGAACTTTGTTTTTTTTTCTTTCCTCTCCCATTAATCATCTCACGACCCCTCAGATTTATCCGGTGACCTTTTGGAGGGGCCCGACCCCTAGGTTAGGAACCACTGGACTAAACTAGCTAACTGTATATAAAGTAGTTCAAACTAGCTCCACCTCCAGCAGCTACAACAGTAACATGCTGCTTACACACTGATGCTTCAGTATTAATAATCTAATGATGTCATATATAATAAAATATCAGTCAGAGGGACCAAACCACTACTTGTACTTTAATACTTTAACTACATTTTGCAGCTAATATTTATGTACTTTTACTTAAATAGGATTTTTCATGCAGGACTTTTACTTGTAATGGAGTATTTTTACATTGCTGTATTGGTACTTTTACTTAAGTAAAGGATCAGAGTACTTCTTCCACCACTGCCTGTATGTGACCCTCTAAACTCTTGCATGAAGCAGAATCTTCTTCTTCTTTGTCAATCCACTGATCGGAGCTCCAAATGTCCGTTGCAACACTGAGAGCTGGGATGTCTGTAGCCAGGAGCTCATGAATGTGATGTGCAACAACATTATATATTTCTGGTAGACACATCTGCGAAATATCATCTACTAGGTACTGTGTACTGGTGCTCAGTGTGTTTTAGAAACTTACGAAACCTGACGTCTTCCACCACAGAAAATGGTCGGTCATCCAAGTCGATGAAGATTTCTTTCAGTGATGCCTTTGGCTTTGGCACTGTCGCAACCACATTTCTTTGCATTCTCAAAGACTGCTGCCACAGATGAGTCTGTTGGGAGCAGGACGTTTTTTCTTCTTACTTGAGGTTGTTTTGGTGCTTTCAGATGGTAAATTAGGTTTGCGGTGGAGTAGTTCCTTGCTGTTGTAGCCCCTCTTGATGTTTCAGCAGAACAAGCTTTACAAATTGCTGTCGGCATCAGAAACCGTGAAATAGCTCTAGGGCTGTGCGATAATTCAATATTATCGTTTATCGTCTTTCAGTGTGATGATATGAAGATATTTTGATATCGTGACACACATTTCTGCTGATGACAAGCAAATTTGACTTAAAAACTCTGATAAATTGAGGTATGGTAGGAATGTTATTTGAAAATTTCAGTTTTGTTTGACACCACACTTAACATTACCATTCCGTTCAATGAGATGAACATTCATTTGATTATTTACTGTGATTTTGCATACATGAACCATATCGTGATATATATTGATATCGAGAAAAATCTTTATGATTATCATGATATTGATTTCAACCATATCGCCCAGCCCTAAATAGCTCCATACCGCTGAAATTTTAGCTTGGCAATCATACTCAGGTGGAACTAGAGATGCACAGCACATGACATGACAAAATCACGTAAACACCAAAACCCAGCACTATTGGTAAATAATAAATAAATAAATAAATAAATTATCGCTCATTATTTTCTGTTTTTATGCTATTGGCCGATCACTGATTGCTTATTTCGTCTGATACCGATAGAAGGCTGAAATTTCTGTGCATCCCATCCCTACTCAGTATTGGTATCAAAGTCAAAATTCTGGCATCTTGACAACACTACTCCCCAGTGAGGGCCCCGCTGCCACTGTGTCTCAAGCCAGACTTCACTTCAGAAGTCGGTGTAACCTGTACACATCCCCAGGCAGGCGGGTGTTCCAGCAGACAGAGGCTCTACCTGACCCCCTCCTTTCAGCCCGGGCGCTCCGATTCAGCGGTGAACTTGCAGTTGAACGACAGGGAAGGAAGGTCGTTCCCTTCGCTTCCTGCCTTCCTCCATTGTCTGGCGGCTGAAAAGTGGGTAATGGCGTGAGAGGCTGATGGATGGCAGCCGCATTGAGGCAGAGGGCTCGGAGACGGCCGCGGGGAACCTGAGGAGGGGGGTGAGAGAGATGGTCAGACAGATTACACCATGTGAGGAGTGGGAAGAAGAAGGAGGAGGAGGAGGGGGGAAACTCGGGGACAAGCCTTTGTCTACCCCCGATGTCTGGCCCATGCCGCGGGCTGTCGCAGGCACAGGCGTGCTCAGTCATTTAACTTCCTTCCTACACTTAGTTATGTGATGATTGATGTAAAGCACTGGTTTAACTTTAGTGGACCTGACTGCGTTGTCTGCCCACCCCCCCCCCCCCCCCAACTCACCAACCCTGTTGTCTTAACCTCTGCCCTGTCTGTGGGCTGGAATCTCAACAATACACAGACTTCACCTTGGATTTGACCCCATTGTTTTGTTTGGAATGGATGGGCTGCATATTCAAATTCCATTCAATGCCATTGTTCACGGGCACAAACGTTCGGTAAATGACGGCTAAACACAATGCAATGTGCGAAGTCTTCTAGCCTTAATCTCTGTATCTAGAAATCTTAAATATATTCATGGATGCCTAAAAGTCATTTTTCCCTGTTTTGAACCAATTTCTCAAACTTTTAATAGATCTATTTAATCTTGAGTCCCTGCCTGTATGTGAAGCCTATTACAGACAACAGAGGCATTTTGTGTGTGTGTGTGATATCAACTTCAGTAATTGGAGAGGTGTTTGATTCTGTAAAAATCTTCCTCTGAACGGAAAAAAAATCTTCTCGCAAGACATTAAAAGTTAATAGATATGAAATTATGCTTTTGATCTATCCCCACTGGGAGACTTTAATAAAGTACAACATATTTTGTTGGGTATCTGTGCAAATATCAAGCAGAATCAAAAAATGTGAACTAAAACACCACCCTATAGCCTATTTAGTACCTACGCATACAAAGCAATAGGCCTGCTCTTTACGGTAGTAGTATAATAAGTGAGAATCCTAAGACTAATTTCATTACACCTCACAAGTTACTGCCATATCATAAGCATCACTTATTTGTGATTAAAATGAAATTATATCCTGTTGTAATGGTGTGTAGTGTTTTCTTTCACAAATCTATCCCATTGTATAGGGCCCAATAAAATACATTTGAATTTTCCCCAAATTCTGTTTCATTTTTCCATTTCCACGTTTCCCAGATCCTAGTTTTTACAGATTTTTTTGTATTTTTAAGATGATTTTTTGGGCATTTTTGCCTTCTGCCTATTAGATACACAGTAGTGAAGAGAGACAGGAAAGGTCGGGAGAGAGGGGGGGATGACATGCGACAAAGTTTCTGGTCTGGAACCCAGGATGTTAGACCACTGACTCACCAGGACGCCCCGTTTTTACATATTTTGAAGCATTTTTAAGTGAAGTTAAACTTTATTATCCCAGGGAGAAATTCATGTTGCACTGGCTCCAAGAAACAGCACATATACTTTTAAAAGACAAATGACAGCGAACGCATTATATGACGGGACATGTTGACACAAAAAACCCACATATCAGGCACAACTCCCACTTCATTGTACAATCTAATTGCAGCTGGGACAAAAGATCTGCAGAAACCTTCAGATGGAATCTTATGCTGGAGCAGACATCTACTCCCTCTCCTGCTGTACCTACACAGGCAACCATGAAAGGGGGTGACCCATGATTTGTCAGATTTTATTGCACATCAGCTTAGAGTGGAGTCTAATTACTGATTTTTGACTGACACCAGTGCGCCTGCTGGCCTGAGAGACTGCTCTCTGTAATTTGAGCTGATCTTGACTACACATAGAACCAAAAGTGCAAAGTCAGAACACTCCGTACAACAGTCTTAGAAAAAAGTGACAGTAAGACGTAATCTACATTAAAGGGAAAATGTTGCTTGATCTTACTAACAGCATTTTTATTGCTTTCTTAATGATTTGTACCATTGTTGATTACAGTTCTTGAATTCATGTACTGTTTATGCTGTAATCCCATAACAAACCTACGTGGGTTTTTTTTATGTGCAGACACATGCACCAGTTCTTCTTCTTCACGTTCCCATGATTTTTTATACCAGACGATGAAATCACAGTTAATGGATCGGTCTTCATCTATTTGTCCGTTCGTTGATTGGTGACAAACAATATCTCATACACCAGTGGTCCGATTTTGGCAAAACTTGAGGAAATGATGCATCTCACCACTGAGTTCCAGCATTTACAAAATTACACTGATTGATCAAGGTGGGTGCAGCATCACACATCTATTAATTTGTCTGTCCGCTTGTCCGTCCGTCATGTGCAATATCTCAGACACCATTGGTCAGATTTTGGCAAAACATGGGGGAATGATGCATCTCACCCATCTGTTCTGACAATTACAAAATGCCACCGATTGCCCCAAAGTGTGTGCAATGTAATCTGTTAGTTTATTCCTTCATCTCATAATTATAGATACTGTAGTGATGGTTCAGACACTACTGGTCTGATTTTGCCAGAACCTGGGGGAATGATGCATCTCGCCCAAGGGTGTTGCTTCAATTACAGGTCAAAATTAATAAGTTTAACAAGCCTTATCTCCCACAGCAGAAGTTTGATTGACATGAAATTCAGTTCACATATTCAGCTATCCTTGCTCTATGAATTATTTGCCTTTAGGATCATCAGTGTGTGCTAAATTGGATTTTCCATCACTTTGAATGTCTTGACAGTTTTTCCCCTTAGGCTTTCTCCTAATCAACACCAGGAAACTAAGATACATCTATACCACATATACTATATACTCCGTACTATGTACATGCACATACATTTATTATTAAAGTGGGTTTTCCATTTTCATTGTTATTTGATTGGCCCAAAGGCATGACTGCATTGTTTGTGGTGGAACAGAACACATGTTTTCTGTTCCCTTGTTAGACTCGGATTTTACTATTACCATCTCTATTGAAGAGTAGGAGTTGGAGAGTTACAGTGAGGGTGGTGACAATTAAATCCTGAAAACAAACCAAAATCCAGTTTTATTTATGTGATAATAACATACTGTACAAGAACAGGGTGGGTTGATGAATTTGTTTTGCAAATAGTACAACAAAATTCTCTTGGGATCCACAGATGATTCTGATTGATTTTAAGAAATGTACCTCCTCCTGCCTCTGGCTGGGGAGGAGGCAGTGGGAGATGCCACTTTGGCAGCCTCTTCAGTTTGTCAGTCTTGCTTGGACTTTATTTGAATCTTCCCTATGTCTGCTTATGCAAATTGGCATTTTCAGTGGGGCACAAAAAAGCACAATCTATTCTAGACCTTATCTAATCCAGTAAATGCTTGATTGTGTTATAAAATGGCAATTTGATTAACTTTAGACTTTGTACATGATAGTTTTAAGACTGTATTGGTTCTGAAATCGGCTCTGTATAGGCTCTGAAATTAATACTGACTTTGCTTGTTTTCTTGCATAAACCTAATGTTTATTTTATGTGTTATCCAATTGCCTGACACCTGAAAGTGTAAAATTGTAAATGTTCTATTCTGCTTTATTATGTATTTATTATGTATTGTCTACGATCACCTGATTTTTTTTGGATAATCATATCTATTCTAGGATGTATCCCATACCTAATCCCCATATGAACAGACGACAGTGTCGACACGTGTGCACAAAGTAACAATAACAAAAGATGTCAAATCTGTTTTTGTACCTACAGCTCTCCAGCTTGTTTCAAACACATTTTGGTTATGGCATGTGCCTTTGACTTTTGACTAAATTGAGGATGCCAAAGTCACCTATTTCACTTTCTTTCCAGTGCTGTTTCTCATCGTGTCTCATTGTCCTTCATGCTAATGTTGGATCTGGCGAGCTGCCATGTCACCAAAATTATGACAATTGACGTTAGATTTACTTAACCCAGCCAAATTCCAATTTGAGCGTTCAAATACAAGTGTAAGTGATACTAAGTGTATCTATCTAAGTGTAAGTAAATAAGTAAAACTTTATTTATATAGCAACTTTCTAATCTGTGGTTCACATTGGAATACTAGAAAATTAAAAAACACACAAAACACTAGAATAAAATATGGTAAAATAGTAAAACATGGAACTCAGTACATAAAATAAGACATCAGAGACAATCAAAGACGAGATAATAAAAATGGGTCTTAAGTTCTTGTCAGAAATCGGATATCTAGGGTAATGCTGTTTGGAAAAGCATGATTGAACTAGCTTTTCTGTATCTTGCTCGAAAAGGTCGATCAAAAACTAAACCTAAATTCTTAAAGGTAGACTTAACATCGGATGCCAATAGATCATTTAATTGCTGGATTTCCCTAGAAATATTTTCAGGGCCGATAACAGCTTCAATTTTGTCAGAGGCGTCCAATCAGTAATTGCCACAAGATACTGTATTTAAAATGGCCATATGGAAATAATTACATTGAACAGAAAGATACAGTTGTGTGTCATCAGCATAACAATGAAAGCAGATGTTAAATTGACGTATTATGTGATCCAAGGTTAGCATATAGCGTGAGAACAATATAGGTCCAAGAATGGATCCCTGAGGCACACCACATGTAATCAAAGAAAAGGATGAAACATTTTCGCCGATAGACATTGAAAATTTTCTGTTATACACATAACCGTGTTTATCAAAATGCCATGATCAGTTGTATTAAAGGCTGCATAAAGATGCAGCAGCACCAAAATAGAGCATTCACCAGAATCGGCATGCAATAAAATGTAATTTGCAACTTTCTATACACTGCTGCTGATGGCAGCCTCACAGAATTTTTTCACAATATTGTAAATATTGTCTCTCCACTGCCTGTAAGTGTTGCTTAGAGACCGCCTTTTGCAGTATTTTGGAAACAAATGGCAATTTGGAAATGCAATTTTCAAATGGCAATTTGGACACAAGCCAGCTTGAAATAGGGCCATGACCAGAAATAAGGGATTCATTCACAAAAGTCAGTAAACTGAGAACAACAGCACCCATGACTGTGATATCCAGAGGACTGGAAGACGATGTGAAGGTGTGACACAATATCAGTTACATCCTGCAAGGAAATCAGTGAAAACTGACAAAGCAAGTTAGTATTAAGCCGAGGTAGGCATGAGTCCATACAAGAGAGGGGAGGTATCATCTCAGATCTGATACCATTGACCTTTCCAATAAAGAATGCTGGTAGGTCACATGTCTCGGGATCCAATTTTGTACCACAAAAATACAAAATGTGACTCCATGCAGCTTTTTGCTGCTCACACTGATTAGAAAACATCAGATATGTGTCACATGTGTGCATAGGAATAACATCAGAATTGGAAGGCTTTCAGCTGCAGTGTGAACATGGCCTTTGCTCCGTCCTGTTGTGTCGCAGGAGCAGCCCCCACCCATACATCACGGCCCTGGAGAACCGGGCGGACTGCTGGCCGGCTCTGCTGCTGGAGATTGATGACTTCATCCAGCAAGCTGCTGACAGGCAAGGTTCCCCCCTCGCCCCCCCTCTTTCCATAACGATGCCCACAGCAGAGACCTTGAACCCGCCATAAAATCGCTCCCTCCTTCACTGCATGCATTTCAAAGCCATCTGGGAAGAACACCCCGTCCCAAATAACTCATCAGGCCACCGTCAGCCGTAGTGCGGTAATGGCAAATACATGCAGTACATGGTGCATAAACGCACCATGGCACATGCAGCACAGAATATAGATCATTTTTGTTTACAAGGCTAAAGTTTGAGGACTACTTTTAGTGTTAACTAGGGTTCGACCGATATAGATTTTTTGAATGCTGATACCGATATTTTTGGATCGAAGCCACTGATAGCCAGTATTTTGTGTTAATATTTTGTGCATTATCTATAATTTTGTCTAGGTTTTCAGTGTTTGCCCCAGAATTTTATTCTTGACAGGGTGGAAAAGCCTCTGAAACAGCATTTAGACCATCATGGGACAGTAAAACTCTCCATTGAAACCAATAATAATCATAATAATATATAACACATTCATGCATGCTTGTGTGGAATCTGTTCAAAATGACTCATTAGCCTAATCCTAACCCTATAAAGTCTTCCTATAGACAACCAGTGCAGTATTGATTGATTCTGCAATAAATATGTAATCAATCAAATGGTGTGTGTTGGTTATTAACACACTGTATGTGTGTGTGCCATGCAGGGATGAGCCGGCCTACATCACCATGCTGGTCCCCTTCCTGCGCTACCTGTACTGCAAGCCTCAGAGGCAAGCCCAGCACGCCCTCCTGCGACACAGCCTCCTCAGGGTGCTGCTGCCCACCCACCCAGGGCGGATTGGATCGCTTGCCCAGGACAAAGACCGGGACCAGACCTCGCCGGTGTCCGACAGCCTGCTCCGCTGCCTCTGTCAGCTGGTCCCATACATGCAGGTGAGACCAGAGAGGCCGCTGTAAATCACAGCCTCAAGTGGCTTATTGCTTTTTTAAAGTGGCCGTTAACACACCATTGTAATAAAAAATGCAAATGTTCAATGAATCTTTTATATTTTAATCACTAATTAAAGTGGCACTAGGCAGGATTTTTATGTAAAAATACAAACGTCTTATCAGCCAAAATCACAAATTCCCCCCTTATTTTTATTTTTTTTTACATTTTTTATTGGGCATTTCATGTTATAGTACAAAAAATAATAATATTAATAAAAATAATCTTTTCATGCAATCTAACGGCATGATTCCATTCTCAATACACGTTTAACCTATTAGAATTTGAGTATTATAAAGTTTACCTTGTAAACATTATAGTTTACTTTCAAGTTTAATCATGAGTATTGGTTTTGAGCATTGAGCACTGCTACATAGTTTTCAGTTTCAGTTTCATAGTTTTACAATACTGTACAACTACAACACTAAAAATATATAAATGTATGTGTTCAATGTATTTTTAGTTATTATTATGACTTGTACAGTATCACAATCAGACTATATCTGATTTTCTTAAGATTATTGAAGTCATACACTATTTCCATGCAAGATATGAGACACCAAATGTGTCTATTCATATTTTTAACAACTAAACAAAAAACGGACAATCTGCATGTTGGACAGAAAATGCAAGTATGATTCAATTTCAATTACAGTGCGCCGAGTCCATAGGCGGAAAGGCAATCATATTCACCTTATATTGAAGTGCTGGGCAGTATCACACATCTCTGACAACTAGAAAGTGTGAAGTTGCTGTCTAGCACGCTCCGCACATATAATCATTAGTTTCACAATTTCTTTTTCACAATAGGAGGCTCTGGCAGGTTGGATGAGATGCAACCAAGAGCAAAGCTCCCAGAACAGCCCTAAAAGTCTGATTTTCACCTACAAGGCTCCTAATTTGCCGATCAGATTTGGGGGTATTGCCTGTATTAAAAGCAAAACTACTATTATAAAGTAGCTGGCTGGAAAGGTGTTTGGCTGTCTGGCTGGCAACCAGTGCTTGTGGAAATGCTGGACATATTAAGACAGATTTTGTAAATTGCATTGGAAAACGGCTGGTTACAACCAATCAGCTGATGAGATTGTGTTTTATGACTTCAAGCACACTATCTGTCTCAAACTTTAAAGATGCATACTGTACACTATCAAACTGCATCACTCCTCTATAGCTGAACACTATCAAACTGCATCACTGCTCTGTAGCTGAACACTATCATACTGCATCACTCCTCTACAGCTGAACACTATCAAACTGCATCACTCCTCTACAGCTGAACACTATCAAACTGCATCACTCCTCTACAGCTGAACACTATCAAACTGCATCACTCCTCTACAGCTGAACACTATCAAACTACATCACTCTATAGCTGAACACTATCAAACTACATCACTCTATAGCTGAACACTGTCAAACTACATCACTCCTCTATAGCTGAACACTGTCAAACTGCATCACTCCTCTATATATAGCTGAACACTATCAAACTACATCACTCCTCTACAGCTGAACACTATCAAACTGCATCACTCCTCTATAGCTGAACACTATCAAACTGCATCACTCCTCTATATATAGCTGAACACTATCAAACTGCATCACTCCTCTACAGCTGAACACTCTCAAACTGCATCACTCCTCTACAGCTGAACACTCTCAAACTGCATCACTCCTCTACAGCTGAACACTCTCAAACTGCATCACTCCTCTACAGCTGAACACTCTCAAACTGCATCACTCCTCTACAGCTAAACACTCTCAAACTGCATCACTCCTCTACAGCTGAACACTCTCAAACTGCATCACTCCTCTACAGCTGAACACTCTCAAACTGCATCACTCCTCTACAGCTAAACACTCTCAAACTGCATCACTCCTCTACAGCTGAACACTCTCAAACTGCATCACTCCTCTACAGCTGAACACTCTCAAACTGCATCACTCCTCTACAGCTGAACACTCTCAAACTGCATCACTCCTCTACAGCTAAACACTCTCAAACTGCATCACTCCTCTACAGCTGAACACTCTCAAACTGCATCACTCCTCTACAGCTGAACACTCTCAAACTGCATCACTCCTCTACAGCTAAACACTCTCAAACTGCATCACTCCTCTACAGCTGAACACTCTCAAACTGCATCACTCCTCTACAGCTGAACACTCTCAAACTGCATCACTCCTCAGGTTGACGGTGTGGAGGCGGTGCTGGAGCTGCGTTGCTTCGTCGATGCCTTGCTCCAGGGCCTGGTCAGGGCCTCCGGGGAGCGCTGGAGGTCGGAGAGCGTGGGCCTGCTCCTGCAGCTGCTCTGCGCCTGTCAGCTCTGCCTGCAGTTGAACGGAGACTGCCGGCCGCTCCTCCACTTAATGCAGCAGCTCCTACCTACCTGCCGACAGGTGAGACGGAAACCTGCGGCCTCGGCTCCTGGGCTTTTTCTGTTCATTTTTACGAGTGTTTCCCACAGGTTAGCAGTGATGGAGACAAATGCTCTTTATTCCTCTATGCAGTGTATTGAAATTATGATGTCTATGTTTTTTATGTCCCATCACCATGGTACAGTACATGATAGAAACTTCATACTTACAAAACAGGTTGCCCCTATAGAGTAGATGATCTCATTCGATTTTGGAGCAACTTGCTGCATACATTTGCATATTAATGAGGAAAAACACTACTGTAACTCTTTAATGTTTTAAGATACACTCTTCATATTAATACCGCCCATGTGTTATGTGAAAACAAGTATGCTGTCATAGACATATTTTCTCATTAATATATTCATAAGATTAATTAATGACCTCATTAATATAATAATAATAATAAACTTTATTTGTATAGCACCTTTCAGAAATGCAGCTCAAAATGCTTTACAACAAAGAAATTACATGCACCAAGTGCTTCACATAAAACTTGATAATAATAGTGAAAATAAGATAAAGATGAGAATAGAATACAGAGAATGCATCTTCGCATGAAAATAGACATAGAATGAGCATAAAAACAGGGATAGAATGCCATAATCAATGTAAAATAAGATGGAGAATAAAACCCACTTGATAATAATAGTAAAAATAAGATAAAAATGAGGAATGCATAACATAAGATGGAAGATAAAACCCACTGAATAATAATAATAAAAATAAAGTTAGAAAATAGAATACATAGAATGCATAAAATCAAGTCAAAGTCAAAATCATTAGCATAACTGGTTATGTTTAATGACATTAATATGTCACTTAAAGAGCTCAGCGTCTTTGTTCACTATGTAAGGAATAATATAAATGGAGCTGGGCCTTTTTGTGAATTAAGCACCGACAGCATGCTTGAAGAGGAGGCTTCCTTTACATTATCCTGCTTATTCCATGGTCCAAGATTTTAAAGATTTAACACAAAACATCTATTTAAAATGATTTTATTACAAGCTGAAGTAACGTATAAGCTTCCGCCAAAAACTAGTCCAGTAGGACTGTTTGCAGTAACGTCTTTTTGGCATGAGGTGCTGCCACTTAATGTGATTAGAAATCAACAAAATGGAGCGGAGCTCTTGTGGAATGATATGATTAGATGTGAAGCAGCAGTCTGTTGCTACCCCAACATCAGGAGGGAAGAGCAAAAGGCAGCCATATATGATGTAGTGACTTCCCAGTCTCCAGATAGACAGGCTGCACAGTGGAGCTTTATGGGACTGAGTCTCCTTTTTATTTACACCAAGACATGTATTGGAGGCCACTTAATCCCTCTCTGAAGAGTTAACAAAGAACTTGAGTTTTTAATGTGCAGTTTTTAATGTGCAATTTTTTATGTGCGTTTTATGGGAGAATCGCCCTCTGCATTATAATTCATATTTGTAATTTCAAGTCAAAGCACCGCAGAGAATAGCAATTCTACAGCTGTTATTTCTGAACTTTACTTCATTTTGACATCAGATTTTGTTAACTGTTAACATCCATGGGTTCATATAGTGTTCATGATCATAACTATCTATACTCTAAGTGATCCTTCTTCATCGTCAGCTGTGAGACGACCTTTACATTTTTCTGCTGATTTCATTGCCTTTTTCATGACGCTCACATCAAATGAGGAACAACATAAAGCCTCTGAAATACAATTGTTTATTCAGAACAGAGTAAATATCACAGGCCATCTAAGAAAACAATATTTCTTCCATCTACATTAAATTATCTTATTCAAACAACTGTATGTGTATGATCTCTTGCTTACCGAGACCAGAGACAAATGTACCATCTAGGGATGAGGGTTGGGCAACATAACATACCCATATACCAACCATACAGGACATTGTGTGTATGTATATCCATATAGTGTGTACTGTGTGTGTCATGCTGTATGTGGTTGTGTTTTTCAGGAGTTGCCAGTGGACGAGCTGCTGCTGGGCGTGGCCCTGCTCCTGCTGGAGGCCCCGGCAGCCCAGCAGACCGGCCTGCTCAGCCTGGGTAACTACCATGGTTAACTAACTGACCGACTAGTGTTGGACAACCAAGGGCGAGATATCCTTTACTGCAGTGGTTCTCAACGTGGGGTCCGGGGACCACCAGGGGTCCTTGAGGAGGTTCCAGGGGGTCCCCAGCAAACTGATGAATTGTTAAACTTCATTATTTAATTTATAAGAAGTGAACACAATTAGAGAATGTAGAAGTATGACTATATTGGTCATAATTTCAATGTTATCTATCTACCTACAATACAGATAGTCATGGAATTCTGGACAAAATCATATCTAACAATAAAAATATTCTCAGATTTGAGTCCAAGAGACAAAATATCATCCAATGGGGATCCGTGGCCCTAATGTGGACTAAATTGATATGAAAAAGTTTGAGAATCTCTGCTTTACTGGACACGTCCCAGTCTGAGCTGCTTGAAATTTGGACTATGACCTAATTTACAGCATAAAAATAGTGCGTTATTGGCGAAATATCGCAATATCGATATTATCGATAGCTACACATCTTTAGAACTACTTTGACATTGTTAATAACAATAATTGTTGATGGGCTAACAGGAACACAGCTAGCAAAACTGTGTTAGATAATGGACCTCACTCACTATAACTGTGGAGAAAGAAATTCAAGTCCATCAGCAGTAATTTAGTGGTATAATAATATTATCAATAGTATTAATATTTTTCAGATTTACTTTTTTGACTATGATATATTGCATATTTCTTGGTATTTTTGACATCTTGATAATTTCTATTTATATGTATGGCCTATCTTGGTATATATGCAATATATACCAAGATATATGCAATATATTTACTTTACTTTTTTTTTTATCTATGATATATTGCATATATCTTGGTATTTTTGACATTTTGATATTTTCTATTCATATGTATGGCCTTATATTGACCTAGTAATGCAAATTCAGTACAATGCACATTTTGTACACGCTGTATACACTGTAAATTAATTTTTTTTTCTTCATACTCTCCTATTTTTCTCATCTTTTATATATTTCACTTGTCTTGATAGTTTAATATTTTTTCATCCATTCTCACAGTGCAGTGCAGTTTCACATATTTTCATATTTGACATATTTTTCACTCGTTTTTCTCTCAGTATCTCTCAACACATGCTGCTATTCATACTGTATATCATACTTTTAATTATATTCTATTTGTCCCTGCTGTATCCTATTTCACAACCCAATTTCCCAACAGGGATCAATAAACTTGCATCTTATTTCTCCTCATCTTTTGTCATTCTCTCTCTCCTTTACACAGCGCTGAGTCTAGCCCCCGAGCAGGCCGACCTGGCTCCCTGGTCCACCCCGGTCCTGGTCCTCCCCCTGCTGCAGCTGCTGTCCTGCGCCGGCCTCACCGAGCCGCTGGCCGACCCGCGCACACACACCCTGAACCACCGCCTGGCCCACAGCCTGCTGCACTGCACCGGCAAGCAGACTGACACACCCAGTCAGGTAACACTGTCAGAATCATTGAAATTACTGTATATGTGTATAGCATATCGGTAACACTTTACAATAAGGGTCACTAAGTTAAGGGTTAGTTAATGCTTAATACGGGTTAGATAATGCTTAATTAACAGTTAACTAATGTGTAATTTACTAATGGTGTTCATGTTAACTAAGGTATTAATTTATGCATTATTTATTTATTATTTAATAGTTTATAAAGATGACTATTAAATAATGTATAAATTAA